>NC_058130.1:310598407-310635064 GCF_016433145.1 Gracilinanus agilis | reverse complement strand
TAGATATAGATATAGATATAGATATAGATATAGATATAGATATAGATATAGATATAGATATAGATATAGATATAGATATAGATATAGATATAGATATAGATATAGATATAGATATAGATATAGACAGATATAGAATTGATTCTAAGATGGAAGGTAAGAATTTTAAAAATTAAAATGAAAAATAAATTTTAAAGTGAAGTATTTAAAGACTAAAGGAATTGATTACAAGCTCAATTAGAACTCTCAGTATAATCAACTTGCAAAATTACTTTCTGAGTACAACTCAAGGTATGTATAAGTACTGATCTGGAGTGAAGTAAATAGAATGGAGAGAGAATATATAGAGAGACTCTAATAATATAGGCTGCCTGGTGATACAGTTTCCTTTTTTGATTTTTGATGTTAAAAAGTCATGACTTTTGATCATACATCAGCCACTCCCTAGTTGTGTGACCCTGGGCAATTCAGGTAATCTTTCTCAACCTCAGTTTCTTCCTCTGTCAAATATAATAATAATAGTACCTAATTCGGAATTGTTGTGAGAGCCAAATGAGACATCATATGAAACATTTATATAGAGCAATATAGATTATATTAGAATTAGAATATACATTAAATATTAAAGGAAGCTAAATATTTTATAACTAGTATTTAGACTAATACTGCCACCCAAGATGGGATAAAGAAATATAGCACCTACATTCTGCTGAAGAAGTTGGAGAGTATGAATATATAGAACAGTGATTACACCATCAGACAAGATAATTATCCCTGTAGTTTAGTTTAATTGATTTTTTTTCTTATATGGGAAGGGTAAAAGGTAGGTGAACATACATATCTGGAAATAACTGGGATTTAAAAAAATAACCTTTATCTTCTGTCTTGGTATCAATTCTTTATTATTATTATTATTATTATTATTATTATTTTTAATTTAGAATATTTTTCCATGGTTACATGCATGATTCCCCCTCTACCTTCCCCCCCCCCCCCCGCTTCTAGAGCTGACGAGCAATTCCACTGGATTATACATGCATCATTGTTCAAAACTTATTTTCATGTTATTCATATTTGCAGTAGAGTGATCTTTTAACATCACAACCCTAATCATATCCCTATTGAATTATGTGATCGAGCATATGTTTTTTTTTTCTGTGTTTCTACTCTCACAGTTCTTTCTCTGGATTTAGATAGAGTTCTTCCTCATAAATTACTCCAGATTGCCCTGGGTCATTCCATTGCTGCTAGTAGAGAAGTCTATTATACTTAATTGTGCCATAATGTATTAGTCTCTGTACAATGACCTCCTAGTTCTGCTCCTTTCACTCTGCTTTAAATCCTGGAGGTCATTCCAGTTCACATGGAATTCCTCCAATTCATTATTCCTTTGAGCACAATAGCATTCCATCACCAGCAGATACCACAATTTGTTCAGCTATTCCCCAACCGAAGGGTATACTCTCATTTTCCAATTTTTTGCCACCACAAAGAGTGCGGCTATAAATATTTTTGTACAAGTCTTTTTCCTTATTATCTATTTGGGATACAAACCCAGCAGTGGTATGACTGGATCAAAGGGCAAGCAGTCTTCTAAAGTCCTTTGATCATAGTTCCAAATTGCCTTCCAGAATGGTTGGATCAATTCACCACTCCACCAGCAGTGTATTAGTGTCCCAATTTTGCCACATCCCCTCCAACATTTATTATTTTCCTTTACTGTCATATTGGCCAATGTGCTAGGTGTGAGGTGGTACCTCAGAACTCTCTTGACTTGCATTTCTCTAATTATGAGAGATTTAGAATACTTTTTCAAGTGTTTATTGATATTTTGTTTTCTTTATCTGAAAATGCCTATTCATGTCCTTTGGCCATTTATCAATTGGGGAATGGCTTGATTTTTTGTATAATTGACTTAGTTCCTTATATATTTGGGAGATTAAACTTTTATCAGAGAATTTTGTTATTTTTAGTTCTCCCAGTTTGTTATTTTTCTTCTAATTTTGGTTGCATTGGTTTTGTTTGTATAAAACCATTTTAATTTGATATAATGTAATTTTACATTTTGTAATATTCTCTGTCTCTTGCTTGGTCTTAAATTCCTTCCTTTCCCACAGATCTGACAGTTATACTATTCTATGTCCACCTTATTTATTTATGATTTCACTCTTTATATTTAAGTCATTAATGCATTTTGAATTTATCTTGCTATAAGGTGTAAGATGTTGATCTAAATATAAATTTTCCCATACTGTTTTCCAATTTTCCTGGAAGTTTTTTTCAAATAGTGGGTTCTTGTCCCCAAAGGTGGGATCTTTGCATTTATTAAGCACTAGTTTGCTGAGGTCATTTACTCCTAGTCCATTCCATTGATCCACCCTTCTGTCTCCTAGCCAATACCATATTGTTTTGATGACCACTCCTCTATAGTACAGTTTAAGAAAAGGTACTGCTAGGCCCCCATCCTTCACATTTTTCTTCATTATTTCCCTTGATATTCTTGATTTCTTCTTTTTCCAGATGAACTTTATTATACGTTTTTCTAATTCTATAAAGAAGTTTTTTGGTAGTTTGATAGGTATGGCACTGAATATGTAAATTAATTTGGGTAGAATGGTCATTTTTATTATGTTAGCTCGTCCTACCCATGAGCAATTAATATTTTCCAATTACTTAGATCTAGTTTTAATTGTGTGAAAGGTGTTTTTCAGTTGTGTTCATATAATTCCTGTATTTGTCTTGGGATATAAATTCCTAAATATTTTATATTGTCTAGAGTGATTGTAAATGGAGTTTTTCTTTCTAACTCTTACTGCTGAATTTTGTTGGAAATATATAAAAATGCTGATGATTTATGTAGGGTTTAACTTATACCCTGCAACCTTGCTTAAGTTGTTAATTGTTTCCACTATTCTTTTAGTTGATTTTCTAGGATTCTTTAAGTATACCATCATATTATCTGCAAAGAGTGGTAGGTTAGTTTCCTCATTGCCTAATCTGATCCCTTCAATTCCTTTTTCTTCTTTAATTGCTACTGATAGCATTTCTAGTACAATATTAAATAATAGAGGTGATAATGGGCATCCTTGATTCACTCCTGATTTTATTGGGAAGGCTTCTAACTTGTCTCCACTGCAGATTATACTTGCCGATGGTTGTAAATATATCCTGTTTTATTATTTTGAGGAATGGCCATTCTATTCCTATACTTTCTAGTGTTTTCAAAAAGAATGGTTGTTATAATTTGTCAAAGGTTTTTTCTGCATCTATTGAGATAATCGTGTGATCTCTGTTGGTTTGATTATTGATATGGTCAATTATGTAGATGGTTTTCCTAATATTAAACCATCCTTGCATTCCTGGTATAAATTCCACCTGGTCATTGTGGATAATCCTTGTGATACCTTGTTGTATAGTCTTTTCCTAGTATTTTATTTAAGATTTTTGCATCTATGTTCATTAAGGAGATTGGTCTATA
This sequence comes from Gracilinanus agilis, assembly GCF_016433145.1. Taxonomy (NCBI): domain Eukaryota; kingdom Metazoa; phylum Chordata; class Mammalia; order Didelphimorphia; family Didelphidae; genus Gracilinanus; species Gracilinanus agilis. The sequence goes on along the minus strand of NC_058130.1, from coordinate 310,631,589 downwards.
GTTTTCTTCCTTTGTTTTTGGTCTGCCTGGCTTTAGAATCAATACCATATTTGTGTCATAAAAAGAATTTGGTAAAGACTCCTTTCCTTATTTTGCCAAATAATTTGTGTAGTATTGGAATTAGTTGTTCTTTAAATGTTTGATTGAATTCACTTGTGAGTCCATCTGGCCCTGGGGATTTTTTTCTTATGGAGTTCCCTTATGGCTTGTTCAATTTCTTTTTCTGATATGGAATTATTTAAGTATTATTTTTCCTCTTTTGTTAATGTAGGCAATTTATATTTTTGTAAATATTTCCCATTTTCACCTAGATTGTCATATTTATTTTTGCACATAATTGGGCAAAATAGTTCTCAATAACTACCTTAATGTCCTGTTCATTAGAGATGAGATCACCTTTTCATTTTTCATACTGCTAATTTCATTCTCTTCTTTCTTTTTGAAAATTAGATTAAGCAGTACCTCATCTATTGTATTTGTTTTTTCAAAGTACCAGCTTCTAGTCTTATTTACCAGTTCAATAGTTCTTTCACTTTTACTTTTATTGACTTCTCCTTTGATTTTTAGGATTTCCAATTTAATTTTTATCTTGGGATTTTTTTTTAATTTTAAACATTTATTAATATTCATTTTCAACATGGTTACATGATTCATGCTCCCACTTTCCCCTTCACCCCCCACATTTCCCCCACCCATGGCCGACACACATTTCCACTGGTTTTGTCATGTGTCCTTGATCAAGACCTATTTCCAAATTGTTGGTAGTTGCATTGGTGTGGTAGTTTCGAGTCTACATCCTCAGTCATGTCCACCACAACCCATGCATTCAAGCATTTGTTTTTCTTATATGTTTCCTCTCCTGCAGTCCTTCCTCTGAATGTGGGTAGCGTTCTTTACCATAAATTCCTCAGAATTGTCCTGGGTCATTGCATTGCTGTTGGTACAGAGGTCCATTACATTTGATTTTACCACAATATATCAGTCTCTGTGTACAATGTTCTTCTGGCTCTGCTCCTTTCACTCTGCATCAGTTCCTGGAGGTCTTTCCAGTTCACCTGGAACTTCTCCAGTATGTTATTCCTTTTAGCACAATAGTATTCCATCACAAGCATATACCCTAATTTGTTCAGCCATTCCCCAATTGAAGGACATACCCTCCTTTTCCAGGTTTTTGCCACCACAAAAAGCGCAGCTATAAATATTTTCTTACAAGTCTGTTTATCTATGGTCTCTTTGGGGTACAAACCCAACAATGGTATGGATGGATCAAAAGGCAGGCAGTCTTTTATAGCCCTTTGAGCATAGTTCCAAATTGCCAGCCAGAATGGTTGGATCAGTTCACAACTCCACCAGCAATGCATTAATGTCCCAATTTTGCCACATCCCTTCCTGCATTCATTACTCTCCCCTTCTTTCATTTTAGCCAATCTGCTAGGTGTGAGGTGATACCTCATAGTTGTTTTGATTTGCATTTCTCTAATTTTTAGAGATTTAGAGCACTTTCTCATGTGCTTATTGATACTTTTGATTTCTTTACCTGAAAATTGCCTATTCATGTCTCTTGCCCATTTATCAATTGGGGAATGGCTTGATTTTTTATACAATTGCTTTAACTCCTTGTATATTTGAGTAATTAGACCCTTGTCAGAGTTTTTCGTTATAAATATTTTTTCCCAATTTGTTGTTTCCCTTCTGATTTTGACTACATTGTTTTTGTGTGTACAAAAGCTTTTTAGCTTAATATAATCAAAACCATTTAATTTACATTTTGTAATTTTCTCTAACTCTTGCTTGGTTTTAAAATCTTTCCTTTCCCAGAGATCTGACAAGTATGCTATTTTGTGTTCACTTAACTTATTTATAGTTTCCCTCTTTATATTCAAGTCATTCACCCATTCTGAATTTATCTTGGTATAGGGTGTGAGATGTTGATCTAAACCTAATCTCTCCCATATTGTTTTCCAAATTTCCCAGCAGTTTTTGTCAAATAGTGGATTCATGTCCCAAAAGTTGGGCTCTTTGGGTTTATCATACACTGTCTTGCAGATATCATTTACCCCAAGTCTATTTCCATTGATCCTCCCTTCTTTCTCTTAGCCAGTACCATATTGTTTTGATGACTGCTGCTTTAGAGTATAGTTTAATATCTGGTACTGCTAGGCCCCCTTCCTTCACATTTTTTTTCATTATTTCCCTTGATATTCTTGATCTTTTGTTATTCCAAATGAAATTTGTTATAGTTTTTTTCTAATTCAGTAAAGAAGTTTTTTGGTAGCTTGATAGGTATGGCGCTAAATAGGTAAATTAATTTGGGTAGAATGTTCATTTTTATTATGTTAGCTTGTCCTACCCATGAGCAACCAATGCCTTTCCAAAATACCAGTTTCTAGTCTTATTTATTAATTCAATAGTTCTTTTACTTTCGATTTTATTGATTTCTCCCTTGGTTTTTAGTTTTTCTAATTTAGTTTTCATCTGGGGATTTTTAATTTGCTTGCTTTCTAATTTTTTGAGTTGCATGCATGTTCATTAATCTCTGCCCTCCTTAATTTGTTAATATATACACTCAAGGATATAAATTTCCCCCTGAGTATTGCCTTGGCTGCATCCCACAGAGTTTGGTAGGATGTCTCATCATTGTCATTTTCTTCAATGAAATTGTTGATTGTTGATTGTTTCTATGATTTCTTCTTTGACAAATTGGTTTTGGAGAATCATATTATTTAATTTCCAATTAGTTTTTGATTTGCCTGTCCAGGTGCCCTTACTAATTATTATTTTTATTGCATTATGATCTTAGAAGTTTACATTTATTATTTCTGCTCTTTTGCATTTGTTTGCAATGATTCTTTGCCCTATTACATGGTCAATCTTTGTGAATGTACCATGTGCAGCTGAAAAGAAGGTGTATTCCTTTTTGTCCCTATTTATTTTTCTCCACATGTCAATTAAATCTAATTTTTCTAGCACTTCATTCACCTCTCTTACCTCTTTCTTATTTATTTTTTGGTTTGATTTATCTAGATCTGAAAGAGGAATATTTAGATCTCCCAATAGTATGGTTTTACTATATATTTCCTTCTTGAGCTCTGCCAGTATCTCCTTTATGAATTTGGATGCTATGCCACTTGGTGCATACATATTGAGCAATGTTATTTCCTCATTGTTTATACTGCCTTTAATCAGGATGTAATGACCTTCCCTGTCTTTTTAAATCATATCTATTTTTACTTTGGCTTTGTCAGAAATCATAACAGCCACTCCTGCCTTCTTTTTCTCATTTGACGCCCAAAAGATTTTGCTCAAACCCTGAACCTTAACCTTGTGTATGTCTACCCGCCTCATATGTGTTTCTTGTAGACAACATATGGTGGGATTTTGGTTTCTAATCCACTCTGCTATTTGCTTCTGTTTTATGTGAGAGTTCATCCCATTCACATTCAGCGTTATAATTATCAGCTGTGCATTCGCTGACATTTTTGTATTCTCCCCTATTCCTACCCCTTCTTCTTAAACTATTTCCTTTTAAAGCAGAGGTTTGCTATTAAGCCAGTATCCCTTATCCCCTCCCTTGATTGACTTCCCTTTCTACCCCCTCCCTTGTTATTCCCCTATTTTTGTTTTTGAAGGCCTAATAAATTCCCTCCCCTTTCTTCTCCCCTCCCTTTTTTGACCTCCCCAATCCCCTGCTCCCCTTGGTTTATCCCTTCTGACTTTCTCAGTAGGGTTAGATAAGAGTTTTATATCCCAATAGATAGTATTGCTACTCTTCCCTCTCTGGGTTGATTACACTGAGAGTAAGGTTTAAAAATTACCTCTTGATGCTCTCTTCCTCTCCTTCTTATAATAGTATTTGTCCCCTTCCCATCCCATACCCTCTTTGTGTGTAGTAGAATATCCTATTTTTCTTATTCTCTCAAGTTTCTCCTGGTGTCCCTCTCCATTCACCCTCCTCTTTCCGACCCCCCATATCATCTTAAATTATTCAGCACTCCACCCTCTCCCCATAAATCATTCTTCCAACCACTATAATAGTGAATACTTAATAGTGAATAGAGTTCACTACAGAGAATTATACATAGCATTTCTCCACATAGGAATACAGATAATTAGATCTTACTGAGGCCCTTTAAAAGGCAAATTTAAAAAGTTGAGTTTTCTTTCTTTCCCCTCTGTTTCTTATTTACCTTTTCATGTTTCTCTCGATTTTTGTGGTTGGATATCAAACTTTCCATTTAGCCCTGGTCTTTTCTGTGCAAATACTTGGAAATCTTCAATTTTGTTGAATGCCCATACTTTCCCCTGGAAGTATATAGTCAATTTTGATGGGTAGTTGATCCATGGTTGCAGGCCCAGCTCTCTTGCCTTTCTGAATATCATATTCCAAGATTTGCAGTCTTTTAGCGTGGAGGCTGCCAGATCCTGTGTGATCCTGATTGGTGCTCCTTGATATTTGAATTGTCTCTTTCTGACTTCTTGTAAGATTTTTTCTTTTATTTGGAAGCTCTTGAATTTGGCTGTTATATTCCTGGGCATTGTCTTTTCTGGGGCTAGTGTAGAGGGTGATCTATGGATCCTTTCAATGTCTATATTGCCCTCTTGTTGTAGAACTTTAGGGCAATTTTGCTGAATAATTTCTTTTAGTATGGAGTCCAAATTTCTATTAATTTCTCCCAATAATTCTCAAATTTTCTCTTCTAGACTGGTTTTCTTGGTCTGTCACTTTCTCATTGAGATATTTCATGTTTCCTTCTATTTTTTTCAGTCTTTTGACTTTGTTTTATTTGTTCTTGTTGTCTTGAGAGATCATTAGCTTCTAATTATTCAATTCTAGCCTTTAACGACTGGTTTTTGGCTATAATCTTTTGGTTTTCGGCTATAATCTTTTGGTTTTCCTTTTCAATCTGTTCATTTCTGGTCTTCAGTTGACTTGCCTCACTTTCCAATTGTAAAATTCTGCCTTTTAAACTGTTATTTTCTTGCCTGATTTCCTTTTGGGCTACTTCCCATTTCTCTGACCAAATCTTTTCCAACTTTCTCGTCATCTCAGTTTTGAACATTTCAAGAGCTTGTGACCAGTTTTTATTATCTTGGGAGGGTTCAGATGTGACTGCTTGTTTTTTCTCCTCTTCTGATTGCTTGGTTGTCTGGATTTTCTCTGTGTAAAAGTTGTTGAGTGTTAAAGATTTCTTTTTCTTGTTGTTAATCTTTCTCTTCTGAACTTCCTGATTCTGGGTTGCCATTGTTATACCAGCCCCTCCTCAGCTTTATCTTCACGCTCAGGGTCTGTTTGTGGTCTTTTGGTTCCTGAGGTCTGAGGTCTGGTTTCTTCCAAGGTCAAGCCCCCTGGTGGACCCTCTTGCTTGATCCTCTTCAGGCGGTTCCTTTACAAGTCTCAGGGCGCTGCTTCCACAGTCGTATACCCGTCTGCACTGGTTCCCCACTCAGGGTTTCAGAGCCTTTGCTCTCACCTGTGTCTGCCTCTGCCCGAGTCTCCACCCGCGCCTGCGGTCCATGTCCTCACTCAGCGTCTGTGTGCGTTCTTTAGCTTTTTGGGGTCCTAAATCTTGCTGCTCTCAGGAACAGGCCCTGGAGCTGCCAGTGACTTGATGGGTGCCCCAAACTTGCTCTATTTCTTTTGACCTGGCTTTGGCGCTATTGGTGGTATGTGTGTGTGGGGGGGTGGGGGGGGTTGCTCAGCCTGCGATTTAGTGAGAGCTGTTTCACCCCTTTATAGCATGGAAATGCCCCGATTCCATGTACCTTCCACACTGCACCCTGTTGTGGGGTCCCTCCGTTCAACTGGGTTTGTTTTTATGTTTCTTTGAGAAGTCCTATATGTTTCAGTCAGGAGAGGTTAAGAGCTGCTTCTTACTCTGCCGCCATCTTAACCCGGAACCACCTATCTTGGGATTTTTAATATGTTCTTTTTCTAATTTTTTAAGTTGCAAGCCCAAATCACTGATATCTTCCCTCTCAATTTTGTTGCTACCAGTGGTTCCCAAACTTTTTTGGCCTACTGCCCCCTTTCCAGAAAAAATATTACTTAGCCCCCTGGAAATTAATTTTTTTTTAAATTTTAATAGCAATTAATAGGAAAGATAAATGCACCTGTGGCCATCACCACCTCCCTGGATCGCTGCAGCACCCACCAGGGGGCAGTGGTGCCCACTTTTGGAATCACTGTTATAGGCACTCAGGGATAGAAATTTCCCCCTTAGTACTGCTTTGGGTGTATCCTATAGGTTCTCGTACAATGTCTCCTCATTGTCATTCTTTTTAATGCAGTCCTAAATTTCTTTTGAACCTTTGAAATAAGGGTTAAAAAAACAACAACCCTTACCTTCCATCTTAGGATCAATAATGTGTATTGATTCCAACACAGAAAAATGGTAAGGGCTAAGTAATGGGAGTTGTGACTTGCCCAAGGCCACATAGCTAGGTGGTGTCTGAGATCAAATTTGAACCCAGGACCTTTAGGCCTGGTTCTCAATCCAAAAAAAAAACTTAATCACTATTTTTGTGTAAAAACAGTCCAGCATCATGTTGGTTATATGTGCCAAGTTCTCAGAAAAGGTATTCTTTGTCAATTTTCTTCTGCACTTCTTCCATGATTCTTGATAGACCTCAAGGTAGGGGGTGGGGGCAAAAAGAGAATGGCTGTGATAGAGAGAGAGAGAAAAGAGAGAGGAGAGGAGAGAGAGAGAATCCCTAATTATATAGCCATTACAAGAAACAGGTCAAGCCAGGCACTTCTTGGAAATGACAACAAAATGGTATTGTGTATTGAGGATGTGGGTCAGGCTCATTCATTTCTAAGTATTCATTCCATTTCTTAGAGCAACTTATTGGGACTTATTGGTTTAAAGGTCTAAAATATTCATGCCATCAATACTAGCAAACAATTCATGCATATGATATAACTTATCAAAAGCCAAACATTTATAGTGCATTCATTGTATAACACAAAGAAATGTACAACTGTTTACTTTGTAGAATAAGCTTATATTAATGTTTTATCAACTATTGTGTCCTCTTTGAACTGATACATAATCAAAGGAAAAATGATCCACCCTCAGGAAATGAAAGGAAGATTTAGGAGAAAGGCAATCATAATTTAACCTTGAAAATAAAATCCAAAATTAAGGGAGGAGTCTACTCATATATATGGTTTTCTTTCCTTGACTTTTTTACAAAATGTCTCTTGCAGAAAAAAATTAAATACTGAGCATATATAAATCTGAACTCAGATCAAGTTCAGTAATGGGATATTGTATAATTGACATTCAACTCAGTTTCATATTTTATCCAATATTCCACAGTTAACATTACAAGTTTTAAAATAATATTATTTTCTCATTTTCCTCTGTTTCTAAAGTAATTTAAAACAAACTGTTTTTAAATTTTCAAATCTCTTTGACTTTTCTTCCCCCAGTTTTTGGCATATTTTTCACTGGGGCATTTAAAGCCCTTCCCAACTTGGCCCCTTCCTATTTTTACAATTTTATGGCACTTTACTCCTCTCCATATATTCTAGTCTAAGTTTAACGAGTGAGCCCCATATGTTTAGTGAAAATGCCTATGTATGGTTGGGGGCTTTACTTGAGTGATTGAAAGGGAGGAAGTTCTCTGAATCCTTTTCAAATATAGGCTTTCATTCCTGTCAGGAAAGATGAGACCAAAGGCCACCCACCATTTTGCTCTGCAGAGAGAAAGAGAATATTGACTAGGAGTATATCTACCTACTCCCTTAAAAATCGTTTGTCTTGGGGATATGATTAGGTTCAAGCTAACATTTGATTGCTCTGTCATTTTTTTTGCTATAGAGGTATGCTAAGCTCTATATCAAAGGCTTGGCTCCTTTCCAACCAAATGCCAGTTTCACAATGAACACACAAATAGAGAATGGCAAGGAAATCCATTTATCCAAATCAGAGCAAAACAGAACCCAGAAAAAGTATATGTAGAATATATACCAAGGAAAAGAGAATAAAGGAACTTTTTCATTGGGAATGAGACAATTGAGCTCAACCAAGAGAGAATATCTAAGAGTAGATCTGATTGAATATCTATCATGATAGATAAGACATGTTGAGACTACCTGGCCCACTCATATCTTCCCTCAGTCTTTTCCTTATCAGCCTGAAGTAGAATTGGCCTCTTCCATCCATAGTCTCTCTACAAGCTGAAAGTCAAGATCCCAGAATCAAAGTGGGATTCACTGAGAACTGAAGCTCTCACCAACTCCAGTTCCCTCCTCATGTAGTGCAGAGCCTTCATCTCTGTCAATGAAGAGAGAGTCCCATACCAATTGGCTTTGGAACAAGAGCTGCACTACAGTCTAGCAACGTGGGCCTTCTTGGTATTACCTAGGTGATACCCTATCTTCTAACTGTGCTTTTTCTTGGAGTATTCCCCATGGTTGGTACATTCTACTTCCTCCTCTTGGCTTTCCTGGCTTCCCTCAAGACTCAGTTCAAATCTCACCTTCTGAGAGAGGCCTCTTCATCTCTTTCACCCTTCCCTCAGTGCCTTCCCTCTCTGATTATCTCCCATTTGCACTGTATACATACCATATGTTCAATTATTGCATGTTGTCTTTTCAAATAACATGTGAATTTCTTAACAGCAGGCAGTTTTTGCATTCCTTCGGATCTCCAGCACTTAGCAGAGTGTCTAGCCCATTGTGAGTGCTAAATAAATGGGTTTTTTTTGGTTGTTGTTCATTCATTCTTTAGATGACCTTCATGGTGTATTCTACTTTAGTCTAAGATCCCCAAGTCTGATTTTGCAGATTCTAGTAGTTAAGATTCTGAGTCTTTATTCAACTTTCTTCACTCAGGATATGAAGATAAAGAATAGGAATCTAAGTATAGACGCTCTGTTAAAGGCATATTAGTTTATATATTGTATGAAGGATGGTGTCAGGGCTGGTGTTAGGAAGACACATAAATAGCTTGAGTCTCTTTTGAGAAATGCACTTAGTTAGGATCCTCCATTGTGTAAATGAAAAAAAAGAGAGATTAAATATCCTATTCTTCCTTTCAGGGCTATAATTAGGAATTCTTGTAGCCTGGGCTTAGGTTTGATTAGAAATAGGAAGGAAGTGAAAATTAAAAGGCAACAGAAATGGAAAACACTTCAGCTTTCAGGATGGCACAAAAGACAGGTTGTATGGGGAAAGAGACGGCTTATTCAGAACTTTGTTGGAGCCATCTTGAACTAGCTCCCAAAAACTGATGTTCAGCATGAACATTTACACTTTGTAAATCAGCAAACATTACAAACTAGAGCTCAATTTACTATTTTGTTAGTTGGCTAGACTTAAGAAAATGATGAAGAAAAATATAAATGTAGATTAAACCTAAAAGCAGTTCAGGGTGCTTTTTCCCTCAGAGATTGTTAAACATTTGCCAGCATACTCCTGCTCAATTCCTCATTAAATATGACTCATATTCCCAATACAAGTGATATTACTTGACCCAACCCCTAAAAAGGAGATGGGCAGATGAAGGTGGCAGGCATGGCCAATACTGGGAAAGTAAACATCAGAGAAGTCAAGTATCAAAGAGATGAACTTCTGGCAGTGACAGTAAGGGAAGCAAGGTAGCTATGGTTGTTTTTTTTTTTTACACAAAGAGGGATAAGTAGAAAATGGCACACTCATTCCTGAGGTTTGAGACTGGCAAGTCAAAGAATTACCACTGGCAGGAGATTCATGTTTCCTCCACAGATGGAGTCCAAGTCACCTCACATTTACTGAGCCTTTGCTACTTTTAGAAATAATTTAGCAATTCCAACCACTCATAATTTGTTGGTGGCAATTACTTGGAAAGTTTCCAAAATGAAATCAGAAAATTTTCAAAATAATTATTTATTGAACCTACTTCAAAAGTTCATCAATATTATTAGTGTTTATACTTTACCACTGACACAGATCCACCCTTACTAAATGGTGTCAGAAGTTTTTGAGACCTATACAGCTGTCACTTAATAGGCAACCTTTGAGAGATGTCTTTCTAGTCATACACGGTTAGGCTGGTCTATGACTATGACTAGTCTCTCACCAAGTTCCCTTTCAAAGCTCTTTTTCCCCATATACATTGGACCTTCTAAAGCATTCAAGAATCTAGGGTATATCCCAAGATGAAGAATTAAATTAAGATTTAAGTGGCAAGTTGATGGTATGGCAAAAAACGCAGTGCAAATAGCAAATAGAACATTACAGCTTTTCTCTATGGATAGAGAGAACAGTCTGGGCCCCCACAATTCACCAGTCGTAGAAACACAAATTTTAATTTCTGCAAAGCAGCTTTGGTTCTAAATCAGGTTTAAAGTAGGCTTTGGACACTGCACAAAGATTTTATTTTTAATTTGCTTTTGAAAAAGTACCATCCCAGTTATAAGTCCCCCTGAGCTCTATGACTCATATCATCAGAAATGTGACCTTCTGAGGAGGGAAAAAAAAAGTTGTTACCATGACAACAAAAGGTAGGATGGGACGCTTTAGGCTCTAGAGCTTTTGCTAAAAATAATATGTCTTTGACCAGATGCTTGCCCAAAACTCTAAAAAAGCATTTTAGGGACCTGCTTAGGAAAATGATTCAGGAATATTGCTATTCTTAGGGGATATGTCCAGAGACACATCTTAACCTGTAAATCCTGGAAGCTTCTAAAAGGCAGTATAATCTCACAAGCCTCATCTACCCACCCATGGACAGAGATAGGGGCAGACCTGCCATAGATTGGGGCTAAGGTTCTTCCGCGGTGCATACTTAGGCTTCCCAAACAAAGTGAAAGAAGCCACTGCTGAGGATTTCTAATTGAAGAAGAGTCCAAAAGTGCCAGGTTGGTCAGGTAGAGATGACCAGAATACCAGACCCCCAGGCTCTAGATTGGACCAGAGAGTCAGTAGCAGAATGAGGCAAATTCTAAGAGTAAGGAAAGATATACAGTTGGGGGTATTAGAAGCAGGGGAGATATTAAGGGGTAGAATTCAGCAAAAAGTACAATGAAATGTATGGTGTTTATCTCTTTGTGAGTATTCACATATTTTTACGCACAGAGGAACTCAAGTCAAACCCTTCCAGCATCCCCTGAATTAGTATTAGCTTACTGATTTGCTTAGCATCTGGGTAGCTATCTGCCACTGGAGACATTACTCTGGGAAATGACCCACTATCAGCCATGGCAAACAGCAAGGATCAACTATCATTCAACCATGTATCTCCCACAGCACCTAGTGCTCACTAAGCCAAATGCTTAGTGAGCAATTAATCAATATCTGTCAAATTGAATTGAATTGAATGTCAACATGAGAACTGATTTTAAAAAAAAGAAATCTCTTTAGCATATTAAAGATCTGCTGTAAAATACTGCAAATATATAACATGTCCAGAAAGTGCTGTGACCAGCCAGAAAGGTCTCCCTCCTTTACTCTTACTACCTGAAATACAGAGCACCCAAAACCAGAAAATGCTCTAGGGTCATGCTCCCATGACTCCTGGAACCTCTCAGGCTCTATGGCATCTATGCACTCACTCTTTAGCAGTACCTTTCCATGGATGGTGTTCTAGATTCTTTGTGGTTATCCCATCAGATCATGTTGTTCTAGTCTCATTCTACTTAGGAAAACCTGATCCTCTCATCCATTTCACTTGAAGCAATTTATAAAGACTTATTAATCATATTATTTGTAGTTATTAAAAATTATATTACTAGACTCCTAGAAATACATAAAATCAAATAACATCAATGTACCCAGCCAGCATATTTCCAGCCACAACCTTCCCCTGTTGTTCTCAGACTACATGTCAACACTCCCCACCACCCCAGGCCAAAAATCTATATATTCAGTTCTCCCCAGTTGCTTCTAGTAAGAAGTGTAAAGACTTTAGGCTGGGTTTAAAAATCATATGATTGGCTTCACAGCTATCTGATTTTACTTTTACAACAACTCTGGAGAGTGGGTTCTGTTGTGATCTCCATTTTGCAGATAAGAAAACTAAGTCAGGCAAAGGGTAAAGTGACTTGCCCAGGGTCACATAGCTAGTGAGGATCTGAGGCTGGATTTGAAATTGAGGTCTGCCTAACTGAAAGTTCAGGATTTTTCATTTACTGTGGTATGGGAACTGAGAGAACTTCTGTTAATATTTCCAACTTCAATTAGCTCTGAGCTCACCACTATGGTTCTAAAGTTTCTCAGTTCCTAACTTTAGGAGGAATATTCATTTCATTCGCATCTCTCTTCAGATTCTCCCAGGCATGCTTACTATCACAATCCTGGCCAGGCAGCTGGAGAGGTACAAGGTGCAGGGCAATTGCCATTTTTCCCCTTTTTTTTAACCCTTAACTTCTGTGTATTGGCTCCTAGGTGGAAGAGTGGTAAGGGTGGGCAATGGGGGTCAAGTGACTTGCCCAGGGTCACACAGCTGGGAAGTGGCTGAGGCCAGATTTGAACCTAGGACCTCCCGTCTCTAGGCCTGACTCTCAATCCACTGAGATACCCAGCTGCCCCCACCATTTTTTTCAAAATACTTTCAAATCTCTTCCCCTGCCCTGCTAGATTCCCAGCATAACACTGTAGTGTCTGTCCCCAGGACTATGTGGGTAGGGACCAGACACATTGCTGATAAAGACCAAACTATCTTATTAAATTTTCTGGTTCTAGGCTTTTACCTACATGACAGGCATTAAATGTCTTGTAGTTTGGTCCTTGAGTTATGACATATCTGTGCTTACCCAAAGTATAACACTATCTTCTCAGGTTATTCCGATTACCTGATTCATATACTCTCTAAAAGGTACCCCTAAAAATAAAATAAAATAAAATAAAATAAAATAAAATAAAATAAAATAAAATAAAATAAAATAAAAGGTAGCTCTCCAGAATGAGAAAGACTCTTGTACTGTAACTTATTTTTGTCTCTTGTCATGGAATTCTATTTTAAGAGGTATTTATTTTCCAATGGAAGTAAACAGATTTAAGAAATGGCCTGAACTTGACCATCAGAAGATCTGGGTTTGAGTCCCTGCTCCAAAACTTTGTAGCTGATGTGAGCAGGGGCAAGTCATTTTAAAACACCTGTAAAATGGATATAAAAATGGCACCTTCCTCACAGGGTTGTTGTGAAGATCAAATGAGATAATGTATTTAAAGTAACATTATATCATATAACAAAGTAGCTAGATGGCACCATGAATGGAGAGATGGAGATGGAAGGTCCTGAGTTCAAATCTTGCCTCAGATACTTATAGCTATATGACACAGGTCCAGTCACTTAACCTCAATTGCTTAGCCTTTTTAATTGGTCTTCTGCCTTGAAACCACTATTGAGTATCAATTCCAAGACAGAAGATAAAGGTAAAAAAAAATAAAATTCAATTCTACATGCATGTGAACTGGTATATTCCTTTTAGGAAATTCCTCTACACCTGAACTGGGTTCTAAATGACTGATAAAACTGAAAAAAGAAAGGAATCATGAATATTAACAGACCTTTTAAAAAATAATTCTACTCTAGTGAAGTAACTGATTAGAAGGCAGTAATAAAAGTATACATCTAGGAAGACAAAGTTAACAAAAAAAATGCACCAGTACAAATGTTCTTGTGGTTAAAGGTAACCCAACACTAATAAAGAGAGTTTTCAAGCTAGCTGTAGTTGCAGACGTGATCCAAGATTTATGACTGTGATTATCCTTTTGCTTGCTGACGTAAATTAGTCTTCTGGGAAGTTAGAGTTATTTCTCAATATTCTGTAATAGTCTGTGACTCACAGTCAGGACTGCTGATAATCAGTCTTGGGCCATGCAAGATTTATAGTAAAACAAGTGAGAGGTTGAGCCATACTTCTATTCTTTGCCTTTGTAAAATGTGCATAGAAATATCTCCTAGGTAAGAGGTCCTTACAACATTAGATTTGCTCCACTTTTCAGCAAATAAACCTCATCAGAGAATCTACAGATGCTTCCTTCCTTTTCAGAGAGATAAAATTGTCCATCATTCTGAAGAAGTTTCCAAACATTAACATTTTCACTGGTAAATAATTATCTAGAAGATTGATAGTACTGGGCTCTCATAAGTTTGTTCAAACCTCTAGTGTCTGATTTATTATGGGAATTGTGGTTGTTAAAAGGTAAGACAAGTCAGCTATGTGAGTTATTGCTCAAACTTACCTACCCTGCTTAAGAGTTGGATTTTGGATTCTAAATCAAAAACAGATAGAAAGATTGAATAGAAAGGGGCAGTGAGGCAGCACAGAGGATAGAGCATCAAGCCTGGAGTCAGGAAGTGCAGGAAACCATCAAAACCCATGACGTTTAGCACAGCCAGCTCTGGCATCTGCAAAGCAGGGGTCAGAAGGATGGAAATTTCTCACTCAGTTTCCCCTATGTGACTCTTTTCTCAGTAGCATTCACTTGTATTAAAACTATTGCAATCAGTATCCTTATTTAGCCCCAGGGAAACACAGGAAAACAATGCAGGTTCACGGCAAGAACAACCACAATCACAGACAACTCACTATCCCAAAATAAACCCCTAAATAAACTCCCATAATATAGAAACCTCCCCTAGAATCATCCCTGCAATAAACCAGCAGTTAGTGAGTTAATGCAAGTTTCTAAATTCCCCAGCAAGAAAGTACCTGGCCTGGATTTGTTCCTAAACTCCAAAAGACCAAGGAAACAGTGAAACACAAGGAAAACAGGGGAATGACAAATTAGCACAAAATCACCCTTCCAGAACTGCATTCTTATTAAACCTATAGCAGAAAGAACAGCAAACATACTTTTGAAAAATAGTGAAAAATGAAAGAATATAATGGGAACAAAATTTGGACCAGTCTGATATTATTGTATTTTATTTGATGTAATCAACTACCATAACTATCTTCTTGGTTAATGATAGGTATGAATAGCATAAAGTAAGAATATACAAGATTTAATTAGTTAAAATATAATCAACCATTATGCTTAACTAGGAAATGATGTTCTTGTAACTTACGGATGGCTGAAAATAATAAAGTTCCAACTAAGCCATTCCATAATGAATAATTCTTGACAAGCTTGCTTCTTTGTTTAACCACAGTAGGATAATTAGTAAATGCCAATCATATGATATTTCAAAAGTTAACATGTGATTTTGAATGTATGGGAAAATCAAAACCTGTATGAGATCATAAAGAAAAAAGGGTATAAAAATAAAAATCAGCAGATGGCCCCAGAGAGAACAGCCTTTGCAATTCCACTTGCATTCTGGCTCGTTTTCATTTCATTTTCACCACACCATCCCACATCCAGAGACCCCCATGAACAAAGAGCAAGCTCTTCGAAAGGAAGACCAGATTCAAATGTGGCCTCAGACACTTCTTACCTCTGTGACCTTGGACAAGTGACTTAACTCCCATTGCCTAGTCCTTGCCACTCTTCTGTCTTAGAAATGAGACTGAGAGAGAAGGTAAAGAGTTATTTAAAAAATATTGAATAGAAACAGCTCTTGAACTCTAGTCAGAATATTTGAGTTCTAATCAAACCTCCACTATGTACTATCTAAATGATCTTAAGCAAGTCATCTAACCTAAGCCTCAGTTTCTGTATCTGTGTAATGGAGATGGCAATGCATGTTGTACATGCCATACTGGCTTGTGATGCTAAAGTGAGAGAATTTCTATACAGCTCCTTATAAATATTAGATAATCTTTTAAAATATTAAAGTGATATATGTCAGTTAGTATACTATATTGTGAGGAATTCCTGATCAACTCATTTGACACAAGTCCAATTGATGAAATTATAAAACCCAAAGAGTAGGTAACAGAGAAATGAGGTATTAAAATTTTCATGGCAGTGAATAGAAGTCTCTGCACTTTCTTAGCCCTTTCTATGGTATGCAGAAGTTCTACAGTTGGATTTGATAGAGTGAGAAGGTCTCTATTCCTTCACTAGCTGAGGGATCAACTATACTCCAGTGATCCTTTAAAAGATAGGGCAGACTCTCTGGGAGAAATCCAGGTAGGAAGAAACTCTGATGAGGGAGGGCTGGCAGAAGAAAGACAGCTTTGGAAAAAGAATCTAGCACCTGAAAGGCATTGTTCATCACTGCTTGGCCACAACAAGGTCTTTCTCTGTCATCTTCTCATTTAGCTATGGCTTCTTTTACTGGAGCTACTTAGCCAATAGAAAAAATACCCAGCAAGGTAGAGGCATAGTTTCAAGGCATCAACTGGAAGCTTTAATGAAGGGAGGGAAACTCTAGGAATTTTTCAAGTTGGAAAAGGGTAACCAAAACCAAGCTGCAAAATGGGCCTGAAAAGTTTTTGCATAAACAAAATTAATGCACCTGGAACAAGAAAGGAAGTGTTCAGTGGAGGTAGAGGGGAAGAAATCTTTGTATCAGACTTCTCTGATAAGGGGGAAGAGAGAGAGACACACACACAAAGAGACAGAGAGACAGAGAGAGACAGAGTCAGAGACACAGAAAGAAGACTAATAGTATAGTCAAAGGATATGAACAAAGAGTTATCAAAAGAAGAACAGCAAAATATCTACAACCACATGAATGAATGATCCATATTACTAATAATAAGAGATACATAAATTGAAATAAGTCTGAGGTTTCATTTCATTATCTGAAAATTGACAAAAATTGTCCAAAAAATGGAAATAGCCTATGTTAAAATGGTTGTGAAAGATAAGCACACTAACATATTGTTGGTGGAACTATCAAATGGAACTATTTTGAAAAGTCATTTGGAATCTGGAATTTGGGCATACCCTTTGAAACTAGATACTTTACTACTGGTCTTATGTCCCAAAGAAGCCATGAATAAGAAGAAAGTCTTTTTTATTCCAAAATATTTGTGGCAGTGCTTTTTGTGATAGCTAAGAATAGTCCAGTAATTCCTTTCTTTTGCCTTCTGTCTTTGAATCAATACTAAGCATTTGGTTCCCAGGCAGAAGTGGTAATTGGGATTAAATAATTGTTCCAGGTCATACAGGAAGTATCAGAGATTAGATTTGAACCAGGGCCTCTAATCTCCAGGCCTAGCAGTCTAACCATTGAGTCACCTAGTTGCCTCCCAGTGATTCTTAAATTATTTCTTTCTTTGATCTGTTTTTCAGATCAATTATTTTTTTAAATATGAACTATTAAATATTTTCTTCAATTTTTTCAGCTTTATTAATTTGTTTTAGTATTTCTTCTTGTCTCATGGAGCAAAACTTCTGTAAAGTCTGTCTAATTTAATTTTCAAGATGCCTGTTTCTTGGGCAAGAGTTTTGTTTCTGTTTTTACTGTTAATTCTTAGTTTCTAAGCCTTTTGTCCATAGCTCTCCTTTCTTTTCCAGTTCTTTCCTTTTGCATAGTCATTTTATTTATAAAAATCACTTTACACTTTTAAAAATTCTTACTTCATTTCTTTTAGGCATTCTGGTTGAACTTATGTCCAAATAGCATTTTTGTTTAAGGCTTTTCTTATAAAATTTTTGGAGACATTCTCTTCTTCTGGGTTTGAGTTTTGGATGTCCCTCTAATCATTGTAGCTCTTTGGTGGTGAGTCATTTTTATGTACTTATTCTTCCATCCTACCTTACCAAATTAGGACTTTGTGTTAGGACCAGGAGTATGAAATTCTGGAATGATGTCTGGGCCTTGAATAGTCCTGTTTCATATACTTTTATGTCCTCCTAGTGCATTTTCTGTGTTCTTCAAGGGTCATAGTGGTGGCTCAAGCTAGAGACTTGTAAGCTTTTAGTGTGCCTGAAACTATCATACAAGGACAAAAATGTGTTCATTACCCTCCTGGTCTGAATTTTACAATCTTCTGAGCCCAGTTTGGGTATGGGTAACACAATTCTGGGCTTGATTCTGTTTGAAGTTTCATTAGACTACTGTTGGGTACCATCAACTAACCAGAAAATACTGAAGGGTTAAGAGTGATAGAAACTCGGGCTTCCCCTTGGTCTGAGCTCCCTACTATGGTTACTGAGCTGTGGGCTTCAAGCAGGACTAAAGTGTCAGGGTCAGAAACATATGGCTATTGATTGCTTCTGTTACCGCTCCTTTCTTAGTATTCTCCATTCTTTGCTCTGGTCCACAAGCTCTAAATGTAAGTTCTCTCCTCAGTCCCCAGTGAGTCATCTATCCATCCCTGTAGCAACAGAGTTGCTAGTTGACTCTTGTTCCCATTCCCCTGTATAGCATCAATCCTGTCCATGTTTGATTCAAGATCATTTTAGAGCATAGCCAAAGTCCCCATGTCAGGCCCAGAGCTGAGAGAATCTACATGGTCCCTTCATGGCTAGCCCATGTCTTTAGACTGACAAACCTCTCTGTCTCCCTATACCAACTGGGATTGGTAAAATGACTTCTGATTTTTCTTTGGATTTCTCAATCAAAACTCAGTCTTGTCTTTTTCTTTGTTGAAAAAACAGTGGGGGAAAAGCTGGGCTGAACTACTTCCTCCTACTACACCATCTTGTCTACTCTTCAGTGGCTCAAATAAAATGCTACTGTTATGAACATTCATCCCACCCAACCCACTTTTGAATGTGGCAGATAGCCAAAGTGTGAATCACTCTTACTCTCTCAGCTACCTCCAATCTCTGCTGGGTCACTTAGGACTTCATTCTTCCTAGTTGGCTGCAAAATCCAATATAGACTCCAGCTCCTAGAAGCTTGGTACTCATAATTCTGACCTTTCCATGCTTACAAGGTCATTGCTACCTCCAATATTCCTTTACCTCTCTCAGCCATATCAGGACCATATATTCTGTTTCATACTGGCCCCAGGTGAGAGAGGGTCTCAGGCCCTTCTATCATCTGAAAGCCCATAGCAACTTATCCTCCCTGTTTGAATGCCAGTGAGGCAGGAAAGATAAAGGGAAATATGGTTTGATTTTTGGAAAGCACCTCAGTTTTAGCCCTGCAGCCAATTAACCTCCATATTTATATAGTTACCAGAACAGAAATAGTTTTGGAATGCATTCACATTCTTCAAATTAGGGAGGAGAGTCCCTCCATTCACATCCTCATGCTTTTGGGAAGCAATTCTCCCAGCCTATTCCATGTGGGCTGCTGGTAAGCAAAGTATATTGTGCATGATGTAAGGATAGAGCTCCATTGGCCAAACTTCCATTATAGAAGAAAATAAACACAGAGAAACGGGAATGGCTCTGACTGCAATTCTCTAAGAATCAGTACTCATCATCAGTGGCAATAGATCTCCATCACATTTAGACTCAACAACCCAGTACCTAATATGCTATAAGAATTGGAAATGTCACTCATGAGTATAAATGAAGGGAACGTGGCTGAACCAGCTCAAGTATACACAGAAGAAATTTATGCTAGTGGTGATGTAACTTTGCAAGTATGAAGGATTGATTCTCAAAATTACTCACAGGTTGGAAAAAAAATCATGGAAGGTACTACCAAAATAGACAATCAAAAGGATATCAGCAAGTATATGTCAACATGTTTCATCTCTTAAGTACATATGAAAATAAATTATACACATATAAAATATATGCTTGATTAAAATATCAGAATGAAACAGGTAGAATTTCACAGTTTTCAATAGCAGATCATACCTTCATAGTAAGAAAATTGACTAAAAGGTATAAAGAAAATTAGACACTACATATGTTTGTTGATATGTTCATTGCTTGTTTATTCCCAAAAAAACAAAATATTTAAAGCAAAATGCTGCCTAAAAGGCTGACCTTTAACAAAATGTCTCAGGGCAAATAACAAATCTTCAAAACATTCTAGAAGATTAACGATAAAGCATGCTACACACTTCATGAAAGACAAATGATGGACTAAATATACAGATTGAGACACATATTTGGATTTTACAGTTTGGGAATTGGTTTAACCATAGAAATGACCTTGTTTAGCCACTAAGACATAAAACAGAAAAAACACATTGAACAAATATGTTTTTGATAGTCAAGGAGGACAAGAAGACAAGAAAAACTCAGCAGACAAATCTAAAATTTTCTGTATGTTAAAGTGAATTCAAAGTTTAAAAGACTTGGTTTGAACACATAGAACTTATACCTATGCTTAGAACATTGCTTAGAACATAGTAGGTGATTAATAAATGTTAATTAATTTAATGTTAATTTAATTAATTAAAAAATTTTGAAGCATTAAAAACATTGTGCTTTTTTAGTGCTTCGAAAAAATTTTTTTGTTTAAATAATTAGAAACATTTACAAAGCACATTGTACAAATACAGCAATGTTTCAGATCCACATATTTAAATGGGTTTTCTGTGATAGAACACTCCTGAAATGAATTTGGGGGTAGACAAACCCCAATCGTTAATTAAAATGGGAATCAGGTACTTTCTATCCCTAAATTGTATTATGGTTTTTTCTCTTTATCTTTTCTCCTTAGTATTAGGGATTCTGGATTTTTATCTCTCTTTATCTCTCTCTAAAAGAGTTATATGCTATCCATATAGTAGGAAAAGCCTTATGTCTTTAAGCAAAAAGAGCCAATGATAGACTCTCTCATCTTCCTACAAGGAGGAAATAGCATCTCATATAAGGAATCCAGCTAACGCCAGAATCTGGAAACACAGAGGGATTCTACTACTATGTCCACAGTGGAGTAATACCTGACAGTAATCACCAACCATTATCTGGACTAACAAAACAATACTGAGCAGCTAAACAAGACACCATTAGGTAGTAATATATTTGGCAGAGGTTATGTGTCCAGTGGGGGCAGTTGGGTGACACGGGATAGAGTGCTGGACCTGAAGTCAGGAAAATTCATCACCCTGAGTTCAAATCTGGCCTCAAACACTTACTGTGACCCTGGTTGCTTTAGTTTCCTCATTTGTAAAATAAAAAAAATATTTGTAAAAAATTTTGTAAATTTGTAGAAAAAAAATTAAAAAGCAGGAAAAGGAAATGGCAAACCAGTCCAGTATCTTTGCCAAGAAAACTCCAAATGGGGCCATACTGTGTTGGACACAACTGACAATTAAACAACCATGAAAGAAAATTTATATTTCAGGACCAATGGGCAATAGATTTCAGAGAAGTGACATGATGAAATTGTTTGAACTGTAGCCCCTGTTGTGTTAGAGATATGAGTTATCAATCCCATATGTTGAACCAGAGTCACAAATGTTTTCTCCATGTGTTCCCTTCTATATGTGAACCCCAGCTATACATATTCTCTATGTCTGTATCTTCTTACTCATGTGTCCTTCTTATTAAAACTGAACATATTTGGGGAACAGTTTTCCCTGGGTTTGGGGGAAAATTTTTATTGCTGTCTTTCTTACTATGCTATTTTATTAAATGTTTTTTTTAATTAATTGTGTACTCTGGTTAGTAAAGATAAACACCTCTGTGGATATTTGTAAGCTTGAGTAATGCATGATTTTGAATGACTATGGTCCCACAGACTACCCTAATATTGCCCATGCAAATTAGAAATTCACACAAATCTACCTTGTAGATGGTGAATTCCTACATATGATCTGATTTAAGAATAAGATTGTACTGAATGTATCAAGTCCCAGAACATTATAGGACCACCCCAGTAAGATCCATGGTTATTTTAAAGAGATTTATTTAGAGGGAGGAGTCAAGATAGCAGATTAGAAGCAGCAAAAGTCGATTCCTCTGTGAAAACCCTTCCACACAATCAAAAACAAAGCACTTTGAGGGGGACAGAAAAAAATCCAATAAGAAGACAGACCTGAGGGACTGTTCTGCTCAATTCAACTTAAAAGTTACACAGAGAAGGCTCAATTATTGGGTTTAAGGAAAAGAAAGAAGGAAGGTCCCAGGGCCCTTCACCCACCTACTGTACTAAGACTTGGTCAGTTGGTGGGATCTCCAGGTGAGGGCTCTAACTGGGATGGAGTGCCTTGCTACCACAACTACAAGAAGCTCAGTCTCTGACCACAGCTGGCAAGGAGGCAGCTAGAGGAGAAGGGTAGAGAGTAGGGCAGTCTGGTCACAGTCTTCAGTCACCACTCCTCCAACTTGGGCCTCTTCCTCTGGAAATTTTGGGCTCAGGGCACTTTCAGCTCTGCAGATCAGCTCAATTGGCTTAATTCAGTTAATCAATAGTGCAGAGAAGAAGCCTCCAGAGGGCAGAGTGGGTCAGTCTCACAGAGCTGACAGAAAATCAGAGAAGCAAGGGTGAAGAGTGGATAGAGAGCTATGCTCGGCAGTGTAACAGAGCCACAGGTCTCTCCTGCCCCAACCAACCTGAAAGGTATACAGATAAAGTTGAATTCTCAGATATAAGGAAAAGCTCCAACACCCTTTCCCCACCTACTGCATTGAAATCTGCAATAGAAATCTAACTGACTGGGATCCCAGGGAGAAGGCTGCAACAGAGACAGAATGCATTGGTACCATCACAGAAAGCTCAGGGCTCTGATGGGGCAGCTGGCAGGGAGATAGCTAGCAGAAAGGCATAGAGAGGAGGACTGAGGGTAACTACCTTCAGCTTCCACACCCTCACTTTCACCTTCACTCTCTGCTGGCAACTGGGGAAGATCTGCCCTCAAAGCATATTAATAGAGCAGGTTAGCTCCATCAGTCTAAACCAATTAATTAGCTGAGCAGAGAAGAAGACCCTTCAGGGCAGAAAAGCCCAAGCTCACAGATCCAGCAAATAAACAGAGGAGAAAGAATACAGCCATTGGGGGGAGTGGGGAGGAAAAATATGAGTAAACAACAGAAAAAGAGAAATTACAATCAACAGCTTCTATCCAAGTAATGAACAAAGAACAAATGGAACAGAGGAGGATCAAGGAACACCAAGAAAAAACTCAGAAACTCCAGCGCATTGGACACAGGCATTGGAAGAATACAAAACACAATTCTAAAAACAATTAAGAGAGGCTGAAGAAAATTGGGAAAAGAACTTTAAAAGCAAAATAGATCATCTGGAAACAGAGGCACATGAACTAAAACAAGAAAATAATGGTTTAAAAGTCAAAAGTGACGAGCTTGAAAATGAAGCAAAGACAGTAAAGGATAAAAATAATGACTTTCAAAGAAAAATAGATCAAAAGGAAAATGAAGATCAAAAATCCAGGGATGAAATTAAGTCTTTAAAAATTAGAATTGAACAGCTAAAAGTGAATGACTTCACAAGGCAGCAAGAGTCTATAAAACAAAGTCAAAAGAATGAAAAAATTGAGGAAAATATGAAACACCTCATTGATAAAACAATAGACTTGGAAAAAAGATCTGAGAGAGACAATTTAAGAATTATTGGACTACCAGAAAATCATGAACAAAGAAAAAGCCTGGAAATCTACAGAAAATTATCCAAGAAAACTGCCCTGATATTCTTCAACAAGAGGGCAAAGTAGAGATTGAAAGAATCTACAGATCACCTCCTGCTTTAAATCCCCAATTGACAATGCCCAGAAATGTTATAGCCAAGTTCAAGAGAAGATATTACAAGCTGCTAAAAAGAAACAATTCAGATATCATAGAGCCACAGTCAGAATTACACAGCACCTGGCTGCACCCACATTGAAGAACTGGAAGGCATGGAATATAATATTCTGGAAAGCAAGGGAACTAGGTCTACAACCAAGAATCAACTACCCAGCAAAACTTACTATATTCTTTCAGAGGAAAGTATGATCATTTTATAAAATAGAAGATTTCCAAGCATTCCTGAAGAAAAGATTGGACTTAAATAGAAAATTTAATGCCCAAATACAGAACTCAAGAGAACCACCAAAAGGTAATTAAGAAAAAAAAATTTAAAAATTTAAGGGACCCAATAAGTTCAAAAGATTTGTATTCCTACATGAAAAAATGATATTGGTAACTTTTAAAAATTGTTATTATCATTAGGGTAGCTAGAAGAAGTATACCTAGAGGTTACATAATAAATTGTATAGGATGGTATGTCAAAAAATATATAAAAACCTAGGGGTAAAAAAAGAGTATAATACTAAGAGAAATGGGCAAAAAGATAAAATAAGATAAATTTATATTTCATAAAGAAGTGCATGGGAGTTTTGGGGGGATACCAATACAACCGAAGAAAGGAAGATGTTGATGACAAGGTAATACTTAAATCTTACAATGCATTGGAATTGTCTCAGAGAGGGAAGAACAGTCAGATTCCTTGGGGCAAAGAATTGTATCATGCCCTATAGTGAAATAGAAGGGTTATAAATGGACTGGCGTGGAGAAGAGCAATACAAGGGAGAGAGAGGTTTTTTTTTTTTTTAAAAGGCACTATAGTAAGAGGGGAATAATAAGGGAGGGGTGGGAAGGAGATTAGCATTAGGGAGGGGAAAGGGGGGAGACTGACTAAAAGGGAAAAGTTAGAGGGGAGAGTAAGAGGAATAAAAGAAAAGGCAGAATCAAAGGAAGAAGTCAAAATAGAGGGGAATATACAGACAATAATCATAACTCTGAATATGAATGGGATGAACTCACCCACAAAAAGGAAGTGGATAGCAGGATGGATTAAAAACTAGAATGCTACCATATGTTGTCTACAAGAAACACACTTGAGACAGGTAGATATACACAGGGTAAATGGGAAGAGGATGGAGCAGAATTTACTGGGCTACAACTGAGACAAAGAAGGTAGGAGTAGCAATTATGATCTCAGACAAAGCTGAAGCAAAAATAGATAAAAGATATAATGAAGGCAATTAGATCTTGATGAAAGACAGTACAAATAATGAAGAAATATCAGTACTCAACATATATGCACCAAATGATACAGCATTCAGATTTCTAAAGGAGCTTAAGGAGGAAAAGATAGTAAAACCATACTAGTGGGGGACCTCAACTTTCCCCTATCAGAACTAGATAAATTGAACCAAAAATAAATAAGAAAGAAGAGAAGTGAATGAAATGTTAGATAAATTATAGCTAATAGATATCTCAAGAAAAATGAATAGGAATAAAAAGGAATATACCTTCTTTTAAGCAGTACATGGCACATATACAAAGACTGACCATGTATGAGGGCATAAAAACTTTGCAAACAAATGTGGGAAAGCAGAAATAATAAATGCAATTTTTTCAGACCCTAATACAAAAAAAAATCACAATCTATAAGGGCTTATGGAAAGGCAGATTTAAAAATTAATTGGACACTAAATAACTGAATTCTTAAAAACTGGTGTGTCAAAGAACAAATCGAAGAAACAATTACTGATTTCAATTAAGAGAATGACAATGAGGAAATAACATATCAAAATCTATGGGATGCAGCCAAAGCAGTACTCGTGGTCGGGGTGGGGGGTTGAGGGGTGGAATTTTATAGCCGTGAGTGCATATATCAACAAATAAGAGAGAGAAGAGATTAATGAATTGGGCATACAACATAAAAAACTAGAAAGACAACAAATTAAAAATCACCAGATAAAAGCTAAATTGTTAATCCTAAAAATCAAAGGAGAAATTAATGAAATTGAAAGAAATAAGAGTAGGAGCTGGTACTTTGAAAAAACAAATGAAATAGATAAAGTACTGCTTAATCTAATAAAAGAAAAAAGAAGAAAATAAAATTAACAGTATCAAAAGATGAAAAGGACAACCTCACCTTTAATGAAGAGGAAATTAAAGTAATTATTAAGAATTATTTTGTCCATTTATATGGCAATAAATATCACCATCTAGTTAAATGGGTGAATATTCACAAAAATATAAATTGCCTAGATTAACAAAAGAGGAAATAGAATACTTAAACAATCCCATCTCAGAAAAAAAAAATTGAACAAACCATCAAGGAACTCCCTAAGAAAAAAATTCCAGGGCCAGATGGATTCACAAGTGAATTCTGTCAAACATTTAAGAACATCTAATCAACAGCTGGTCAATATGACAGCAAAGGAAAATAAGAAATGTTGGAGGGGATGTGGCAAAATTGGGACACTAATGCATTGCTGGTGGAGTCGTGGACTGATCCAACCATTCTGGAAGGCAATTTGGAAGTATGACCAAAAGACTTTAAAAGACTCCCAGCCCTTTGATCTAGCCATACCTGCTGGGTTTTTACCCCAAAGAAATAATAGGGAAAATACATCTACAAAAATATTTATAGCCTCAGTCTGTGTTGCCAAAAAATTGGAAAATTAGAGGTTTTCATCGATTAGGGAATGGCTGAATAAATTGTGGTCTCAGATGGTGATGGAATATTATTGTGCTGAAAGGAATAATGAACTGGAGGAATTCCATGTGAACTGGAATGACCTCCAGTAATTGATGCAGAGTGAAAAGAGCAGAACCAGGAGATCATTGTACACAGAGACTGATATACTGTGGCACACTATGGCACAATCAAATGTAATGGACTTCTTTACTAGCAGCAATGCAAAGATCCTGGACATTTCTGAGCAACTTATAAGAAAGAATGCTATCCACATCCAGAGAAAGAACCATGGGAGTAGAAATATAGAAGAAAAACATATAATTGACCACATGGTTTGATGGGGATATGATTGAGGATATTGACTTTTAATGATCACTCTATTGCAAATATTAATGATATGGAAATAGGTTTTGAACAATGATACATGTAAAACTCAGTGGAATTGCTCCTCAACTCTGGGAGGGGGGAAGGAGGAGAGGAGAGAAAAACCATGAATCATGGAATCATGAAAAAATATTTTAAATTAATTAATCAATAAATTTTTTTAAAAAGTAAAATGACCTCACCTACACACACACAAAAAGAGATCTATTTACTAATATGAAATGGAAAACCCAAATGAATTTAAAATGAATATATCTTAAACTAGTGGTGGCAAACTTGAATAGAAATGGGAACCACTAAATCATGCATAAAGATCCCTGAAGGTCACATATTGACTTAGAAAATCACATATTAATAATATCTATATTTAATTATATTTCTATTTATAGTATTAAATATTTTCCAATAACATTTTAATCTGATTCAGGGCCACACTTGGGAGTATTTTGAATTGCATATGGCCCACATGTTCTGTATTTGGTATTTCTATTTCAAAATCTGGTATATAATAGATGAATAGTCCATTCAATGAGTCCATCAAGTATATCTCTCTTTGATAGCTTCTCCAGATGGTTGATGTACTAGTTCTAGAATTGAATAAGAAGAAAAAAGCAGAATGAATCCCATTTTGGAAATCATGCAGTATTTTCAAGCATACCAAGCTCTTGCCTTGGAACTGACACAAAACTATCTTTTTAACATCAATATTCTCCTTGTGGTGTTCAAAATCATGTAATAGCACAATCACTGAAAAAACAAAATCCCAGGCTTTTTGCAGGGCAAAGAAAAGGTTTTTGGTGAATATAGTTTACAGGATTTTACTAATGATGACTTGCATATAAGAAGTGGCATTAGTGGTTTGCCATTTCCTTTTCCGGTGCATTTTACAGATGAGGAAAATGAGGTAAATAGGGTTAAGCGATTTACCCAGGGTCACTCAGTAAGTGTCTGAGGCTGGATTTGAACTCAGGTCTTCTTGACTCCAGGCCCTCTGTTCTATCTCCTTGTGCCACCCAGCTGCCCCTTTAAAAGGAAGTGACCTAGTCAAATATTGAGCAAAGGATAAATGACAGAATATTCGCGTGCTCAGCAGATACCCATGAAATGACAAAAGTCCTAAAGAAGGGGCTTTAGTGGATTGGATAGTTCCTTTATGAAGGATATACAAGTGATCTTTCCACTATACTATGGGCCTTCATTTCTCAGATGAATAAAATAATGTATGAAAAGGTAGGTGATTTGCCCAAAGGTACATGGCTAGTTATGAGTCTTATTGTTACTAGACACCAGGTCTCCTAGTTTAGTACACTCTCTGCTACATAATACTACTTCTTATACAGTGGAGCTCATATTGATATGAGACAACTCTCTGGAATAATGGCTAGTCATTGTGCTTATCAGATTTCCTAAATCTTTCAAAATTCTTGGTCTTTACAACGTTGTTGTTATTGTATAAGCCATTCTCCTTGTGCTACTCACTTTACATTGCATCAGTTCATACAAGTATTCCAAGGTTTCTCTGAAACTCTTCCTTTAATCATTTCTTATAGCACAATAGTATTCTCTCACATCCAAATGTCATAATTTTTATGACCTGTCTCTTCTTCATAGCTATGCAATGGGACTCCAGTTAAGAATGAGGTTTTTTTGTTTTAGGAGATCAAAATTTGTGACCAATGTAAACAGACGGATAAAAGGCTTCTTTCAACTCTTGACAATTATTGTCAATAAAACTATACTTTTTACCTATTCTGATTAAAGCTCAATTTGATTTTAATATTTAGGTTTGGGGTTTTGCAATATTAATTGGATTCAGCAGAAGTTTCCAATGAAATTAAGGCAGAGCCAAGAAAGGGTAAATAATCCTAGTTAGAGCTGGGGGGCGGGGGGATGGGAAGCAGAGTTGGGACATTTCAGTGTGTTTGAAATTCTCCTGGGAAGTCAAGGGTGTCAGCAGGAAGTAATCACCAAACAATGACTATAAAAGACAAGAAATCTGATAAACAATCAATTATGATTCAAGAAGATTCTCTGATAATGAAGCATGTTAACCACCTCCTGAATGAGAGATGAAAGACTAATACAGTTTTTGGACATGGTCAAGGCAGGAATGCAAAAAGATGTGGAGAGTATCTCTGGTGAAGCTCTAGGACAAACTCCAGTTCATTATTTAAAGTATTAGCAAAACACAGAGGCAGGAATCTGGTGCTGGATCCAATATCTGGATGCCCTGACAATCCATGCTTCTAGTGTAGAAGTCCCGAGATCTAAATCCTGACAACTTGCCTTCTTGTTATTCCTCACATATAGCCTTCCATCTTCTGCCTTTGGTTAGGGGGACAACGACATCAGTGAAGGGGGATGAAATCAAGGCTTAGTTAAAGGAAATTAAATTGTTTATTCTAGATAAGAACAAGCTCAATGAGAAAAGAAGAGTTGCCTTTAACTACTTAAAAAGCTAGTATGTGAAGACAGTATTAGATTGTTCAGTTTGGCCCAGAGAGCCGAACTGGGAGAAGGGGGTGGAAATTGCTAAGAGGTAAAATCCTACATAACTGTTGTGGAAAGACTTCCCAAGTAAGATCTTCCTCCATAAAGGTCTTCAAAGAGAATATGGATTAATACTCGTTTAGGTCATCATAGTGCTGATTCTTTTCAGTTGTAGGTTGAACTGGATGGTTGCTGGAGCTATCAGTTGTTAAATTTTTCAGTGTATCTGCAGCTTGAAATTAACAAAATTCTATAAATCAGTACTTAATGGTTTTGTCAATTTCTAGACAAGAAAGATGTATAAAATATTAATAATTCAGATTAAACTTTAAAATGTGTTGTGCATACATTTTTTGATTGGGAAAGCTGATTATTAAGTACTTGCCAGCAAATCCCTGCTTCTATTTATCAAATTATTTATGATTATGTGATTTCAAAGCTATGGCAGTGTATATGGGAGGACTGGGAGAGGGCAGGTAAAAGCAATCTGTAACAATCAGGAAACTGGACCATGTATACATGAAAATGAGAATCTTGGACTTATCCATGAAATTTGGTTGAACTGAGCTGATTCTCTTTTCCTCAGTTGTACTTGGATGACTGGCTGTCCATGCAAATACATAATGAAGATTTATAAAAAATATATATATAGATTAAGAAGCGTGGATATGCTTGGGGACTCAAGTTTGATTCACCAGAAGGTGTTCTGTTCTTGAAAAAAATAGTAGAAATATTTCATTGTCAATGGAGTATATTATCTGACATAGTTAACAGCACAAGAAATCAGTTAGTGTTGCCCAAATCATTGGATACTTGCTTTGGCTATTCAAATCAACAGAGAACTCCAGAGCTGATATAAAACAGATCCTACAGATCCAAGATGGCAGCTGGTTTCTGTAAAAAGTGTTAGGCTTTTATATATGCTTTCAATTTAAAAGGTGACAAGAAAAATAGCAACTAATCAATCAATGAACATTTATTAAATGCCTATTACATACTCTGCTAAGCACTATAGATACAAAAAGATCTCAAGGAGTTTACAGTCTAACAGAAGTAATAACCTATTGGTGACAGACCATTTCACTTGATAAGTGCAAGCATACCCAGAATGTAACCAGAAAGCCTTTATAGTTGCTAAGGTGTGTGGAAGAAGCTTTTCCCTCTATACATCTTCTCTATAAGGATCCAATCTAACTGGCTTTGCCTTTGATCCCAGACTACTAGAAGCTACTAAGGTATTGGTTAGGGAGAATTGAGAAAACTAGAACCACAGTATCTTACCTGCAGGGAGACCCACAGCCTGTGCTTTGGTGCTTTCTTGGGCTACGGATCATGTCAGATGATAGTTAAATATAATATTCCATTGCCAACTGACCATTTCTACCATTTTTTTCAATGACAGAAACACCTTTTGATAAATGAGTCTTGAGTCCTCAAGCACATTCATGCCTCCTGACCTGTATTATTTTTATAGCTTTCATTATGCATTTTAATCATAACCTGATGAATATGTTGGGGAACAGAGAGTCCAGTGGAATAAACATATAACATTCCCAATAAATGCATATGATGTGACCAATATTTTGCTGTCTTTACTCTAAACCTGCCGACGTTTGAGTGAGAACCGCCATCATCTACTGATTTGTAATTTAGAGTCTCAGAAGATGGAGAAGATATGGACATTCGTATCCAATATATCTTCAGGTCAAGAGATCATTTGAAGGAGCTCTGGCTTTAGCTTAGAAAAGTACAGAGAGGAACAAGCAATAAAAGGAGAAACAGTTCAAATTTGCTGTCAGGAACTTCAATGATGGATAGAATCCTGCTGAAAAATACTAGTGACCTGAAAACATACAGGCTAACAACATGGTAAAGTGGATAGAGTAGTCTTTCTTGAAGTCCAGAAGATACAGCAATATGGCACAACTACTTTGTGATCATTGGAGAGGTCAATAGAAAAATTTGATCCAATATATCATTTTATTCAAAGGATCCCAGCAGCTTAAAATCTAACATATTAATCCACTGCACCTAAGTGTTCCAAGCCAGAATCATTAGGACAGGCCCAGAAGGAATTAAAATGAAAATGGAAATAATGCAAGGACACATGTTATCTATCTTTCCTTCCTATTTCCATATGAAATCTGATTACATTTGGGAAAGGTGTATATATTTGTGTTCTAGTCTTTGTTCTCTTAGAAAATCAGGGATGGTAAAAGAAAGCAAAGATGGATGAAAGAAGGTGGAGATAACTCTGGTAAAGGCTAATAGGAATGACAAAAAGTCAACAGATCATGCAGAATTTTAAGAAGTTTGATAAATTCTGAAAATGACCTTCAAGGTTTTTTGAGTACACATCCCTGTTTTGTTTTGTTTTTAAGTTTCTATTTGTTTTCCATTATTGTAAACTTGGTAATTGTCACTTCTCACTTCTGGTGTGTCTGTCTATGATTGCCCCCCTGCTGCCTTCTACCTTCTAGCTTTCTGATTATAATATTATTTGGGTTTCAAAAAGTAGATTATTGAGATGGCAGCTAGGTGGCTCGGTGGATAGAGAATCAGGCCTGGAGATGGGAGATTCTGGGATCAAATCTTCTCTCAGACACTTCTTAGCTATGTGACCCTAGGCAAGTCACTTAACCTCCATTGCCTAGCTGTTACTGCTCTTCTATCTTAGAACAAATACGTAGTATTGATCTTAGATGGAAGGTAGGGGGTTTAAAAATATATATATTATTGAGTTTATTAGAATTATGCATTGAGTAAGAAAATTGGTGGGGGTGAGAGGTGTAGGAAAGGCAGTGTATAAGGGACTTACATATATAAGGTATGTTAAAAAAAATAAAAGCTTTAATAAATGGATTTTGTGATAGTTTTTCTGTCTATCCGGACTATGATTTGTCTATTCACTGGAGATTTGTTTCATTTTGTTTCCAAATTTTGGTACTTGGTTTCTTCTTATGAAAAGCTCTTCCTTGAAAAGCTTGTAGAGTTAAGTAATGGAAAAGTATCTGACTGTTTAATGCTACCAGATTTCTAGGTAATATCCAAGTAAAAGATTATTTTTAAGTGGGCAGGGAAAGGGAGTTTTTGTTGTTTGTTGTCAGAAAGAGAAACAAAATAGTGATAGGAACACGAGGCTACACTCTCTTCCGATTCTTTGACTCATCGGGTAAAGACATTTAGAGCTAGAAGGATCCTTAGTGGCCATTGAGTACAACCCCCTTATTCTACAGAGGAGGCCCAAAAGGAATAAGTAACATTCCCAAAGGTAGTAAGTGGCAGGAAACAAACCCTCTCTCCTTTTTCAGATCCACTAACGCCAAATCTTTCATTACATTCCTTACATGAATAAATTTGGGAAAGGCAAAAAGGGGCTCTACTAACTCCAAAGCATATGTTGAAAGATATATATTTTATATAGAAAATATAACTTATTTGGTATATATGCTTAGCTGTTTCATACAAATTAATTTAGGATAGCTATACTAGAATCTCAGAAATTGTGTGTTCCAAGTTATGACTTACGTACTGATTGCACTCAGTTAAAAAGGTGATATGAATTAAGTATAGACTCATTCAGTATCTGAAAAGTTGCTCTTAATGGATCATGCAGTGTGAGGGTGAGATCATACACGGTCAGAGGTAGTGGTAAGTGGAAGCAATCAGACTGAGTAAAGTCAGGCAAAATTCCTTTAATCTTGCACAACTGCTGTCATATATGTGAGTATGTATGTATGCTCTCTCTCTCTCTGTCTTTCTGTCCATCTCTGCCTCTGTCTCTCTCACTCTCTCTGTCTGTCTCTGTCTCTCCTCCCTCCCTCTGCCTATCTTTGTCCCTATCTTTGTCTCTGTCTGTCTGTCTGTCTCTCTCTCCCCTCCCTCTGTCTGTCTCTGTCCCTATATTTCTCTCTGTGTGTCTCTGTCTCTGTCTTTATCTGTCTCCATGTCTGTGTCTGTCTGTGTGTCTCTCTGTCTGTGTGTCTCTGTCTTTCTGTTTCTCTCTTCCTCTGTCTCTGTTTCTGTCTCTCTCCGTCTCTGACTGACTCTCTGTCTCCCTCTCTCTGTCTCTCTATCTCTGTCTCCCTCTCTCTGTTTCTTTGTCTGTTGTGTCTGTGTCTCTCTCTACCTCTTCTCTCTCAATCTCTTTCTGTCTTTACCTGTCTGTCTTTCTTTGTGTGTCTCTCT
>NC_058130.1:310562205-310598036 GCF_016433145.1 Gracilinanus agilis | reverse complement strand
TCTCTCTCTCTCTCTCTCTCTCTCTCTCTCTCTCTCTCTCTCTCTCTCTCTCTCTCTCTCTCTTTCCCTCTCTCCCTCTGTCTGCCTCTCCTCCCTTTCTCTCCACTGTGCCACCTAGCTGCCCTACTATGCTATGATGCTATCTTGCATGTTCCCTGGTCACCTGTGTTTCTCATCAGGACTCTAGGCACTGCTGGAGTTCCTGACCTCCAATCTGAGTACCACACTCATGTTTGTTCCCATCTCTGCTCCTCTGAACCGAAACCAAAGCTAGGTGGTAGGACTCCTTCAAATGACCTCTGAACCAAAAGAAATCTTGGTTGTGAGTCTCCTTACATGTTTGTTTATACACACCTACATGTGTGCATGTGTACAGTCAGAGAATGGAGCCATCTATGCATGTGTATGTAAGGATCCTTACAGCTCATCATCCATCCATCCATCCATAAACATACATACTCAAAGGGCAGCGAAGTGGGAAGACTTGAATTCAAATATGAATATAGACGCTTACTAGCTGTTAAGTCACTTAACCCTGTTGACCTCAGTTTTCTCATCTGTAAAATGAATTGAAGATAGAAATGGCAAACCACTCCAGGATCTTTGCCAAGAAAACCCCAAATGATGTCATAAAGAGTTGGATATAACTGAAACAATTGAACAACTTATATGTGCACAGTGAATTTCCTGCTTTTGGTATATATTGTCTGTGTGGCTTTGGGCTAATAATATGATAGAATAGGAATATTGTAAGTATACATAATATCCGCATGGTTACTATACTTAGCTATTTTAATAAGATAGTCTCTTTTTGTAAATATATTCTTAGGTATCTGCTTGTGGGTGGGATAGGAATATAGGGACTAGATCAATGATTTGATTTATTTTGGGAATTCCTGAGTGAGAAAGTTCCCTCTATTAATTAGCACCTCCTCTACAACTTAATAAAAATGATAGCTGGCATTTACATGGTACTTTACATTTCTCAAAGTCTTTTTTTAAAAATATGATTTCATTTACTCCTTCCAACAACTTATAGTTTCGAGAACTTCCTTGATATGGAAGGGAGGGGTGAAGGGGGAGTGAAGGAGAAAGTCAAAACATGAATCATGGAACCATGGAAAATTTTTTCTAAAAAAATAAAATATTTAAATCTTTAAAAAAAAGAACTTCCCAGAGCAGTGACTTGCCCAGGGTAACACAGTCAGCAAGTGCCAAGGCAAGAGTGGAACCCAGATCTTCCTGCCTTCTATCCACCCTGCCATATTTCACTGGAGGGATAATTGACTAGAAAAGTATGCTTTTCTCTGCCCCACAATTAACCATGCCTACAACTGAAGTCTTCGTGTTAGAACCATGAAGACACAGTCAAGGGACTTCAGGTTTCCCTAATCATAGAGAAAATACCCAGGATGCAGTGAATAGCCTCTTGAATGCTAAACCTGCAAATCTCCAAGTATAAAGTAAAATCAAGTGTGTAATACATTTATCCTATTGAATTATTTTATGTAGAGAGAGCTCTAGGGCACAAGGGATCTGTGAACCAAATCAGCAATTCTAGTAAAATGCTTGAGTTTACAACTTCTTTGCTTAGCTCACAGAGCCCTCCCTCCCTCTTGGATAACAGAGAGCCTCCCAGGCAGGTGCCAATGATGAAAAATGAAACCAATTGTAAATTATCTCTTGCATTTTATCAGGTCTATTTTTTCCCTCTCAATGGAGGGAGGCTGCTCCCTCTGCAAGTTGTTTACTTGTTCACAGAATCAGAGATAAGTGGAAATCTGCACTCTGGTGGCTTTATTGGTTGAAGACCAGAGAGACTGCCAGAATGGGATACTCCCAATCTTGGTGATGCCAAGCAAAGGACTTTAACCCACCCACCCCATGAGAACCCATGGTATATCAGGAATGCTTTCAGCCTGAAAACTTTTTAAAGCAATGCATTTTAAATTGCTATTGTTTACTGTTTAAGCTTAAGAAGTTTAGTTTTTAAAGAGGTCTAGCTGAAAATTGAAGTAATAAAGTGGCTTGCCTAAAGTCACACAAGCTAGATAAATGGAAGGGCCAAGACCAGAGCCCAGGTTTAATGGTTCCTGGTGCAGTGTTCTTTTAACTATACTATGTTACTTTCTAAGTTCAAAAGAACATCTGCTACTATCTCACAGACAAATGATTAACTTATGTGTCAGATCTTTGAAGAAGAAATAACATGTGAATTAATATTTTCATCCAAACTGCTACTATTCTCTTGACCCAAATGAACATTTTACCTTCCTTTGCTTCTGATAGTCTTAGAAGAAAAGGCAGTTCTTCAGTTTTTAAATACTTTATAAGCAAAACTGATTATGATTTTCTTATATTATTAAAGGATGAACCAGAAATTTTGATTTTCAAATAAAATTCTCAGACAATACATGAGTTGTTAACTTGACCTAAATATTATTCCTTTTTATACTTTCTCCTTTATGTTCCTCATTTTTTTTCATTCTTAAAAAGAATGGAGCCTGAATATTCAGAAAATAGAGCTTAGAGTAGTAAATCAAATCAGGAGGCATTTCAAATAAATAAACAAAATGAATTTGAGAGCTTGTGTCTGCAAGTATCACCGTGGAGACCAGAGGATGAATCATCACTATGGAGACCAGCATAAACACTCTGCCTGTAATTATTTCCATATGTAATCAGATATGAATGTGACTTTGTAAGAGAGGAAAGTATAAATTGGATAGGCAATCAGAGTAGCTGAGGTTGGATCTTATAAGACTGGGAAATGCTAAGGCAAGATGGTAATCACAATTATTTCTGTGATAGTAGGATAAAATCTTCTGTAAAAACATTGCATTTCAGTGGGCTAGAAAAATTGCCACAGTAATGTGGTTCATCTACCATCATAACATCACTGGGCTGGAGGGGCTTCAATTTCACTCTCTTTAGATTTTGTTCATATAAATTCGCTATCAAAGAAGTGGTAGTGTTCTGAAAAGATTTGGTCCCTTTCCTTAAGAATCTTCCAAGCTAAAAAAGGAGTATTTAACACAGCAATAGAAATGAACAAAATAACTAAGATCCTAATACTCATATCTACAACTTTTTATACTATAGCTCAGACCAATGATTGGGTCAGAGAATCATAATTATAACACCTCCCTGTCCCCAATTTCATAGGCAAGTATATATATACACACACACCTATATAACTTATATATGTATACATATATGTATGTATACATATATTTGTGTGTGTATACATATACATATTATTTAAGCTTAAACATCTTAAAACTGCACTAAGACTTTTGAGACACTCTGCATGAGAAATTCAAATCATGAAGTTGAATATGCATTCACCATTGAGATGAATGTTTTCTGATATTCCTGTCTCAACACAGTCACTTGAAAGCTATACCTATATTCATACTACATTTTTGGTCAACAGTCATTCAAAATCACAATTCACATGCCCCCAGTATGGTGTTTCCTTTTTTTTAAACCAACAACCCAAAGGAATTTAATGAAATAGAATATCAAGGTTAACAAAAGAAAAAAAAGTCCTCCACATACATAGAGTCATATTGTCCCACTGATGCCCACATCACTGGTGAGAGAAGGGATTCTTATAGCCCAGATAACTGACAGTTTTAGGATTGCATGTCAAGTGGAAAATCTCTAGGGCTCTAAAGCTGTCACTTGCTCCTTCCCCACATAGCTGCTCACATCCCCTGATAGGATGCTTTCATCATGTCCACCTCCTGCTTTCCGGATGAATTGATGCTAGGCTTCTTTCTAGCAGGGAAATGTCTGTAGTTCTTTTGTGAGTCAGTTCAGCTCTGGGTCTCGTTTACCATTTTGGGAGTCAGATCCACAGTTACATCCAGTCAATGTGTGTTTTTGACTCTTCTTCCCCCTCTGCCCAAGAACAGGAATTGTTCCTGGTCTACTTAATATTTGGGTTATAATGAGAAAACGTTACACTATTCCCAACATTCTCCAGGCAGCTACTACTAGTACCATAAAAATTACCCAAGAATTTCCCTTAACAACACTGGAAAAAAAGGAATAGAAATAAATACTGGATGCTGGTCCTTATCCCTTCAGCTACACCAAACCACTGTCCTTTCTACAGCATCTGTTTATATTTAATAATATTAACTAGAATAGTTGGCTAATGTTGGAATATTTACCTGTTACTAAACATGAGCAATAGAGTATGTATATTTAGTCAATCAACAAACATTTATTAAGCACCTACTCTGTGCCAGGCACTCTGTTAAGTGCTGTTTACAATATTTATATTTATTTCATAGTCTCATTGATGGAGGTTTTTCTCCTGAATGTTATCACAACCAAACTTATTTGTATTTAACTCTTATTTATGTCCCACTATGAGTCCTATACAGGGGTTCCCCTCAATATGCCAAGGGCCTTTTTTTTTGTTTTCTCAACATTAAATGTGTGCTAGTGTAACTCATACTCTATTCGTAATTATAAAAAATTAATTAGTGATTTTGCTTTCTTGTCCAATGTCTGTCTTCTGACCTTCCCATCTATAAATAACTACATAAAAGAAAAATTAAAATTAAAAGTGAAAATTATTGGGGCTAGTCCTTTATAACCAAGATCATGACAAGTGTATGGACTCTCGGGTTTGGAAGGATGAAATTTTTTTCTCCCTCACTTCTGCTATTTATCCTATACATCCTATTTATCCTGTAATTAGCTTAGTCTATAGATTGAGATAGACTCTTCCTAAAATCATACTTCCTAATGAGTGAGATGCAAAAAAAGAACTCTAGGGCTCCTAGAAGGATGGAGAGAGATTTTCTTCACCCACCAGATGGAAATGTACTGAGGATGTTTGTGCACATTTTCTGGACCTCCTTACTTCCCTTCTACATATTCTGCACACAGGATCATGTAGAGTGGGCAATGGAGAATCACATCAGTTTTTACAGCCATTGTTGAGGAAGAGGTAGGATGTGGACAGGATCCACAAGGATTATTATGAAGCAAATTGAAGATCTTTATTTTTCAATGTTGCCCATAACCAAATCCACTTGCTTTCTTGCATTGACACCCATTCTTCAGATTTAAAGGATTACTCTGCCTGTTTTTTGTTTGTTTAGTAATCTCTGGAGTATCAAATATTTATTTCAGCCTACACAGACTATCCATAAGAGACTGCCTGCTTCTCTGAAGCCATTATTGACCATGTCCTACATGTTCATTTTGCTCAAAGCTACTACAGACAATAAAAGGCATCCAATAATACCTTTATGATGTGGTACTGGATGCATACCAAAATTGAGGCATATATTGACCATTAGGATATTTCACAATTTGATTTATCAATGAATTGGCAACAGTGACAGAAAACAGTCTTCTGTACTTACCTAATGAAACTTATAGTCAAGAAATGTATTATTGGATATATCACAATAGAAGCTGAAACTCAGAAAGACGTGAGTTCAAAATTAGCCACTTCACTTAACCACTTCCTGCCTCGGTTTTCTCAACTGTAAAAGGGTGATAATAATAACATCTACCTTCCAGGATTTTTT
Organism: Gracilinanus agilis; assembly: GCF_016433145.1. Classification (NCBI taxonomy): domain Eukaryota; kingdom Metazoa; phylum Chordata; class Mammalia; order Didelphimorphia; family Didelphidae; genus Gracilinanus; species Gracilinanus agilis. Next base: position 310,592,478 of record NC_058130.1, on the reverse strand, counting down.
TTGAGCACCAAATGAGATAATATTTGCATAGTGCCTGAAATATAGGAGGTGGCTAATGGGTTGTTCCCTTCACCTGCACCGTTATTGGAATAATAATCCTTGTAAAGATTAAATATCACTTCTCTATTAGAAAAACAGTCTCTAAATTATAAAAGGTTGGTCAACACTCTTTTTGTTTTGTAGAAGTACAGTAAAATAGTCATAATATTTTTGCTCCTAGAAAGGAATTCACCACCCTTCCTCAGAGCTACTTGAAATCTTCATATTACATCACCATGTAGAGACCTGAATGGAGGTACCACTTACTGAAGGCATTGAGATATACTGCTATATTAATGTTGTAATGTTGTTTGGGCTAGATGAACAGAGGCCCAAGATTGGCTTGCTTCTCATGAGAGATAAGGAGTAAGAGATTAATCCTAAACAAATTCAGAATCCAGATGAATCAGTTAAGTTTCAGGAAATACATTAGATGGAGAAAATCCAAACAATTCCATCCTAGGTGTTGTCTTTCATGTATTTGGCAGTTCCCTGCATTTAAAAAATAAATCTCAAAAGCTAATAGGACTTTTTTGGGTTCTGCAGAACCCCTGTTTACCAGCTCATTTTGAATGGGACCCAGAATAGGCCACTACCTAGAAGAGCTAAAGTGGCATGTCCTGCAGTCTTTCATTCTAAATCCCTTTGTTCTTCTGGGGCTATGTTTTTGGAGGTCTCTATCCATGAAAATTAGGTAGAGTGGTGCCCTTAACAGATACCAAGGGGTGGGGTGTCCAGATAAAATCACAATCCATCATGTTCCTTAAATAATAAACACTTTCAGCCAGACATTTATTATCCACTTTTCTCTGACAGGGGCAAAGGAAGAGAAAATTGGGATTAATTCCAAAAATGTAGTGTTATTGTTGTCATTGTAAATGGAGGTTCAAAAATAATTGTCTTGACCTTGACTCCTAGTAAATAAAATGCAAATGGACTGGTTTCCTGCAGCTCTACTGAATTTATTATCTCCATTAGTTTTTTGGTTAAGATAGTGGAATTTTGTATTATGTTTTCTTGAAATAATGATTTGAGCTCATTGTTCCAATGTCAATCCCTCTAAAGCTTTTCCCCATCTTTCTAAAATTGCTATAATTTCCAATACTGTGGCAAATAAAAGTGGTGAAAGTAGTAATCATTAGAATGTTTCTAATGTTTCTCTATTCCATGTCTCTGGTGACTCCTGACTTAAGGTAAATCTTTTTCCTGTGTTGAGGAAAAATTATCTATGCTCATTTTTCATGTTTTTATCATGAACAAATGCTAGATTTTTATCAAAGGCCTTTCTTTATCTACGTGATCATGTGGTTTTAAAAAAGATTCTTTACAGTTTATATATTTTATTATATTGATGTTTTTTTTCTGATGTTGATCTAGTCTTGTATGCCTGAGATAAAACCTCCTTGGTAACTTGAGCTTTTTTAAAATGAGTTTAATTCTTTAGACCCTGGAAAAAATTATGTCCCAGGCTTCTGACAGAATTTGCAGATGTCATCACTGTCAAGTAAAGTTACTCTCTCTAATCTCTAAAGAATAGTGTAGAATGAAACTAACTTCATTTCTAATGGGTCATTAAATTGTCATAGCAAGAGAATATAGATTTTCTGCATTTTTATTTCAGCAAGGCATCTAACAGACTTTCTATAATTTTATTATTCAAACAAAACAGAAAACATGAACTGATTATGTAGTTATGTAGATTTGTAACTGGTATTGGAAGACGTGCAGGAGAGTAAAGAAAACATCGAGTCTAACATATCTTGGTGCTTATTGACCATCCTGCAGAAGTTGGATTATTGCATAATAAAACTGAAAGTGAACTGACTGGATTAATTCAACAAATAGAGAAAAAGCTTTTAGGGACCATGAAATAAAAACTAAGTGGCAGCTACTGGGATTGGTGAAACCACAAGGCTAAGGATGTCTCCTAATGTTATTGTTGTTCGTCTTCTGTTTTCTCGGAGGACCAAAGGTATCATAGGGTGATGTCTTGACTTAAGAGTGAATTGTATTTAAGTGGGACAGAGTTACACAAAGTCATCAGCCTCATTCTCTCTTCCAGAGTCATCAAAGACCAGCGGCAAGAAAAAAGTCAAGGCGACTGGTGATGGCCTAGGATATAGTGGATAACCTTGACCTCATTGATGGTCTGACCAAGTTCTAATTGTAACCAAGGGCTACCTCCACAGCACCTGCTTAGGCTTCTTTCATGGCCACTGGAATAAATTTTTCTATCAGCTCATTCTGAAAGGGGAAGCCTACACAGATAGCTCCTTAACTCATTGTTGGGTTTGAAGGGTCAGTTACCCTCACTCTGGTTTAGCCCATTTGCCAAGATGGGCTCCTAGAGCATGGCTACTGTGCATGCTACTATTTCTTGGAGCCACAGACAAGAGTTGGGTGTTGGGGTGTTCAGGGAGTACTAGTTCCTCTGGTGGGAAGGCTTTCTGAGCCCTTTCCAGTGCTGCTCATCCACCTTTGGTGTCTACCTGTCTCCTGATAAGGTCATAGGCAGGAACTTACCACGTCCAAGTGATTCAGAGATTATAGTTCAGGACATTATAGTTCTATCATATTACAATGAAACCAGAGCCCTGAGATAGGAGAGTGAAAGCAGAACTATGAAAAAGACTTGGAAATTCCATAGATGATTTTTTTTTTAAGTCCAGACTCCTCTTAAACAGCTCCTGTAAGGAAGGCGATTTCCTTCTCTAAGGGAGAAAGGGATTGGCAGGTCTTCACCCCCAAGCAAGAGGGCAGACTGAAGAAGTAAAAAACAGAAGCCTGATGAGTCACTGGAGCAATGACTCCCAAGATCATGGCCCAATGGAGCTAATACTGAGGTATTCTCCTGTGAGCTCCCATAGGCTGAGCATCTATTGTTATAGGATCAGCTTAATCATTTGGAGTCTTGAGAAAGAGACTGTCCTTTTTTCCCTTTTAGGTGACTATGATGGGGAGTTAATCAGACCTGGCTCCCCAAGAGGAACTTCAAGGGAGTGATATTCCTAAAGAAAGTGGGCTTGAAAGATTGGATTTATTATGTTCATATACACACATGCACACACACACACACACACACACACACACACACACACACACAAGCCTGCTAGAGGTAATTAGATCCAACCTTCTGGGTGGAACCCCATCAGAATGTCTTTTGACTTTAGCTATGAGTCATTCCCCTGAATCAATCAATCAATTAACATTTATTAAGTACCTGCTATGTGCAGGCAGCTAGATGGTTCAAGTTCAGACTACTGGGCCTGGAGTCAGAAAGTCGAGTTCCAACCAGCCTCAGACACTCACTAACTGTACGATGCTGGACAACTCATTTAACCTTTATTTGTCTTAATCCTTGAAGAAGGAAATGGCAAATCATTCTTGTATAAGAAAACTCCATAGGTATTATGGATGACTGAACATGTGTTAGGCACTATGCTAAACACTGGAGATATAAAAAGAAGCAAATAACAGTCCCTGCCTTCAAGGAGCTTACAATCCAATGGGGGGAGACAACATGCTAACGAAACAAACTATATACAAGATAAATTGGTTAGCTGGTGTCCTTACTCAAAAAGAACCAAAATTCTATCACTGGGTGCTATCTTTTGGCTGACTCATAAATTAGATTTATGTGAGGCCGAGTTGTACAAAGTCATCAGCTTCACAGTCTCTTCCAGAATCATCAAAGTCCAGTGGCAAAACAAAAGTCAAGATGACTGGGGATGTACCGATGACCTTGGCTTCTTGAATGTCTAATAAAGTTCTAGGTGCTCCAATATTTCTTCTGCCAGCCTCGTGGCTATTGGAACAAATTGTTCTCATTCACCCCTTCCCCTGGGGAAAGTCTTCCTGTACCTGGGGCAGATAACCTCCTAATTCACTGATGGGTTTGAGACCTGTTGGTTAACTTCAACCTGGTTTAGCCCACCTGCCAAGACAGTTTAACCAGAGTGTGGCCACTGCACATGCTACAGCAGATAGACACCAAAGGAGGAAAAGCCTGAAACGGGCTTGAAAAGTTCTCACACCAGAGGTACTAGTCTTCCCTGAATATCCCATTTGCCTCATACTAATAATAAATAGGAAATAATTAAAGGAAGGAAGGCACTAGAATTAAGGGATTTGGGGGAAGGCTTCCTCTAGAAAGTGGAATTTTAGTTCAGATTTAAAAGAAGGTAGTTCAATAGTCAGCATGGAGGAGGAAGAACATTCTAGGTATGGAAAACAGTCAGAGAAAATGCCCAGAGCCAAAAATGGAGTGTCTTGTTCATGGAACAGCCAAGAGGTCCTGGTGTCACTAGATGGAAGAATACCTACTGGGCACTAAGGTGTAAGAAGACTGGAAATGTAGGAGGGATTCCTTTCCTGAGAACATTGATACACAACACTACATTGAAGATATAATGTTGACTGGGTCAGATGAAGCCATGGTGGCAGAGGTCCTGGATCAGATAGATAGTAGCCTACATGAAGCACAGAAGGTGGAAAATCAAATCTAAGAAAATCCAGGGCCCAGAATGATCTAATTTGGGAGAATATAGTGGGTAGGAAAAACACAGAGCATGATTCAGAATAAGCTGCTGATACTTCCCCATGGAATAAAAAGCCCAGAGATTTATGGACTCTTGAGGTTTTGTAGAACTCAAATTTCCCACCTGGATATATGACCCTCATTTACTAAGTCACCTCCAAGTCTGCCTTATACAAGTGAGACTTAGAACAAGGAACAGACCAGAAAGACCTAAAACAGGTTATCCAACAATCTTTTCCTATGAGTCTTCATGGCCCCAAAAGGCCCATGTTTCTGGAGATCTCTATACACAAAAAAATCAGGCTGAGAAAGCCTTTGGAATAATCAAAAGGTGATTGTTGGAATTCTGAATCTTCAAGTTCCCCAAAGCAGTCACTCACTATGTACCATTTTTTTTAAACCCTTGTACTTCGGTGTATTGTCTCATAGGTGGAAGATTGGTAAGGGTGGGACTATGTACCATTTTTGAAAGATGTTGCTCACCTATTCCTAAACTCCAGCTGCTACTGAGTAGATGATATAGGGTCATATGATCATCTTTTTGTCCAGAGTTGCCTGTTATGGGTTGGTTGATGTAAGACAGTCCCTCTAATAAAATATATAGGGTTCAAGAGGCTTCAATTGCTAAAAGGAAATGGCACATTCAAAATCACCTTATTTGAGTACCTGTAGCATTAGTGCTCTCACAAACATGTGGCAACTATGCCAGAAACTGAAGCTTCTAGTCTAGGCTCTGGAACCTTGCCTTATTCACTGGTTCAACAGCCCTTCACCTATAAGGACCTTGCTTCTAAGGAATAACATTTTCCCTCAAGATTCCATCCACTACAAGAAAGGCATATATGCAACTGGACCAACAGCCTCTTCTCTAGCAACAGAGGATACTCTAGGGAATGGGGTCCCTGGAATGTCCTCCCAGTCATGAGGTCTGGAGCACCCATCAGAGACACCCCACTTTAAAAGCTCCAAGATTGAAGCCATTTCAAGAACAATAGAGATTGAGGAGTGGATCCATTGCCAATACAGATATTGAAGAAGTGATACTATATTGTACTAAGTATGAAACTATGATTCCTTCTAATTAAGAATACTCTGCCCCTCAGACCAAATATGTTTCTATATTGAAATGGAAGTTATGTCTATAGAAGATAAGGGCCATGATATCTTTGTGGCACTTATTTGCTGTTTTAGGGTTGATTGAACTTCCTTTTAATATTAATTATTCAATGGCTTATAAGTGCCTCCATTTACCTTAACATCAAGCCTGAATTAATAGGACATGAGCCTTAGCACCTCCCCAGAGAAAGGAGTAGCAATCTATGCATATAGAGGTAGTATCCAAACTAAAAAGATTCCAGTCTTGAAGTATTAAACAAGTATCCAGAGCAAAGGACATCTAATCCTTCCATAATATGACTAAAATTCAGGCATATGTCAAGTATCTGCTCAGTTCTGGAAGCAGCATTTTAGAAAGACACTTCAAATTGGAGCACATCTTGAGACAGATAAGCAGGACGATGAGGAGCCTTAAAACCATGTCTTTTGAGGAAGAGTTGACAGAATGGAGAACATTTAACTCAAAGATGGCATATCCCAGTTATCTTCAGAAATTTGAAGAGTATGTTGTTCTCCAAAATGGCCCTTCACCTACAAGGACCTGGGCTTGTTAGTTGAGGGCTTACTTCACCTTCAAAGTACCTAACACTTTGTCCAGTACTTATTTCAAAAAGATTATTACTTAGATAGTAAACCCAGGTCTCCAAGAGAAAACCAAATGTGTCACAGGAAATGATGTTGATGATTCAATAGGTAATGTTCTTTTGGGACTGCTGTGTTATAGAGAACTATCTTCTAACTGAGTCATAAAGCTAAGTTCCTGACTACTTGCCTTCATTTTTTTTTTCCTTTTTTCCAGAAAACCCATGAGAATAGGTCATATCCCATCTTCCTTCTTTTTACCTAAAATATCTCCATAGGCTCTGGTTAGTTGGAAGTCCTTCATTTTGTCCTCTAAATAACAACCCAATGTCTATTGCCTGATCAAGAATATTCCTTTTCTATGAGGAAATAGCAGAATAAAGCTACTCTATTAACTATACCCTATATGATGGGCTTAGGTATGGAGAAAAAGGAGCCTCTCCTGCTTCCTTCATACTCCCCATCTCATGATGTTATTTCTCCTAGAACATACCAAGCTCACTAACTCCTTCAGCTAGATTGTAATTGCCATAACCCTGCTTCTCCTTCCTGGGTCTCTCCTTCAAAATGAAGAACATGGCTTTTTTTTTCCTCCTCTCTAGTCCCTCTTTCCTGCTTCATGAAAAAATAATAGTACATTTGTTGTTTAGTCTTTTTTCAGTCACATATAACTCTCTGTTGACCTCTTTGAGGTTTTCTTGACAAAGAAGTGGTGTGCCATTTCTTTCTCCAGCTCATTTTACAAATGATGAAACTGAGGCAAACAAGATTAAGTGACTTGCCCAGGGCCACACAGTTAGTGAGAATTTAATGCTTTTTGAACTCAAGAAGATGACCTTTCCTGATTCCAGGCCCAGCATTCCAACCACAGCACCACCTAGCCGCCCCAACAACACATTTAGTAATATTAGTAAAATCACTAAATATAATAGACTAAATAATAATAATAATAGACATAATTAACAGACTAAAATAATAGACATTTAAATAGTCAATTACTACAAGGCCTTATAGGGGAAATATGGCTGGGGATGAAAAGTGTACACTAAAGATGAATAGGAGGAACAAGGTGTAACTTAGATCTGAAATCTAAGTTGCCTTCAAACATTGAAATTTGAGGATATTGTTGCTCAGGACTTACAAACTTCAAAGATTATTATTGTTGAATCTCAACAATATTACCGAGATTGTAGTACAGGGCAACTACAGGACTGTTCCTTTTACCTTCCTTCTCTCTCCTTCCTCATCTCCTTTGGCCACAACTTTCACTGGTTGGTAGCTTGCTTCTATTTCTTGACTGTGAATTTTCAGTGACAAAGCTGTGGGGTCCAAATTTTCTGGAATCTGCCCCTTCAACTCTTCACTTATGAGAATAAGGTACAGGGCCTGAGACAAGTGTTTTCTTTCTACAGCTCAGCAGCTCAGTCTTTTTCATGGGAAACAACATCCCAATCCACTTTTTTGTAACCTGACACAGTTTGTCCAGGATTCATTGTTTCTCAGGCAAGAAAGTACTTTCTCTAGCTTGCCTCATGCACTATCACTTCTCTCTTGTTTCTGACTTGATACCTCTCACCCTGAGGTGTCCTGGTAAATAAACATTTATTGACATCAAAAATATCAATGGACTCTAGGAAGAAAAATGTATGTAGACACACAAGTTTAATCTTTATTATTAACATTTTTCTCCATCACTTTCTTAAGTCTAGACAATCAACAAAATAATCAATCAAGCCCTGATTGGTAATATTTGTAGATTTCCAAGGTATAAATGCCAACACTAAAAATTTAACAATAATTCTGTTTGAGCTGACCTCAGCTCATCCCAGAATCTAAAGATAGCTATGCTCTGGATCCCCCAAGATATTTGCCTTCTCTTTAGATTCTATCCATTAAGAAAGAACCCTCTCACTTCCGGTTAAGATGGCGGAAGAGTAAGGAGCAGCTGCTCAGTCTCTCCTAACCAAAGCATACAGGACTCCTCAAGGGGACATAAAAACGAATCCAGACAAACGAAGGGACCACACAACAGGGCACAGTATTGAAGGTACGTGGAATTGGGCATTTCCACGCTATAAAGGGGTGAAACAGCTCTCACTAAAACGCAAGAGTAAGAAGCCCCTCCACCACCCCCACACCACGTACAGCCCAGAGGCCAACCCACAAGAGTGAAAGCAGGATTGGGACACCCAGTAAGTCACTGGCAGCTCCAGGGCTTATTCCTGAGAGCAGCAAGAATTAGGACCCCAAGTGGCTAAAGAACGCGCACGGACTTCCCTGAGTGCTGGCGCGGGTGAAGACATTGCCCTAGGCGTGGACAAAGATCTCGAGCACAGGCTAGGACCTCTAGTGGGGACCCTGTGCAGATGGGAACGTGGCTATGGAAGCAGCCCCTGAGACTGCTGAAGGAGCCTCGGGCAGAGGGACAGACCAGGGACAACCAGGAGGCTCAACCCCAAGAACAAGGAGACCTGAGCCCTCGGGAGCCTAGAAAGTGCAGACAGACCCTGAGTGTGAAGACAAAGCTGAGAAGGGGCGGGGCTAACAATGGCAAGCGAAGAACCCCAGAAGAAAAAGATTATCAAGAAGAACTCTGAAATACTCGACAACTTTTACACAGAGAAAATCCAGACAACAGATGAGGACAAACAAGTAATTGTATCTAAACCTTCCCAAAACAATGAAAACTGGTCACAAGCTATTAAAGAGTTCAAAATTGAGATTTTGAGGAAGATGGAAGAGATCTGGCAAGAAAATAACAGTTTAAAAGGCAGAATTTTGCAATTGGAAAGTGAGACTCAGAAATCAAATGAACTGATAAGCAAATTGAACACCAAAAATGACCAGATTGAAAAGGAAAACCAGTCCCTAAAGGCTAGAATTGAGCAATTAGAAGCCAATGATCTCTCAAGACAACCAGAACAAATAAAACAAAGTCAAAAGACGGATAAAATAGAAGGAAACATGAAATATCTCAATGAGAAAGTGACAGACCAAGAAAACCGGTCTAGAAGAGACAATTTGAGAATCATTGGTCTTCCAGAAAAAGCAGAAATTAATAGAAACTTGGACTCCATACTTAAATAAATTATTCAGCAAAATTGCCCTGAAGTTCTACAACAAGAGGGCAATATAGACATTGAAAGGATCCATAGATCACCCTCTACACTGGACCCAAAAAAGTCAACACCCAGGAATATAATAGCCAAACTCAAGAGCTTTCAAGTAAAATAAAAAATCTTACAAGAAGCCAGAAAGAGACAATTCAAATATCAAGGAGCACCAATCAGGATCACACAGGATCTGGCAGCCTCCTTGCTAAAAGACTGCAAGGCTTGGAATACGATATTCAGAAAGGCAAGAGAGCTGGGCCTTCAGCCACGGATCAACTACCCATTGAAACTGACTATATACTTCTAGGGGAAAGTATGGGCATTCAACAAAATTGAAGATTTCCAAGTATTTGCACAAAAGAGACCAGGACTAAATGGAACGTTTGATATCCAAACACAAAAATCAAGAGAAACATGAAAAGGTAAATAAGAAACAGAGGGGAAAGAAAGAAAATTCATAATTTTTTAAATTTGACGCTTTAAGGGCTTAAATAAGATCTAATTATCTGTATTCCTATGTGGAGAAATGCTATGTATAATTCTCTGTAGTGAACTCTATTCACTATTATAATTTTCACTATTATAGCAATCAGAAGAATAATTCATAGGGAGAGGACAGAATACTAAATGGTATAAGATGACATGGGGGGTGAGAAAGAAGGGGGAGGGGAATAGTAGTAGACACCAAGAGAAATTTGAGTGAATAAGAAAAATAGGATATTCTACTACACACAAAGAGGGCATGGGAAGGCGAGGGGATAAATACTATTATAAGAAAGAGAGGAAGAGAGCACTAAGAGATAATATTTAACTTACTCTCAGTGTAATCAACCCAGAGAGGGAAGAGTAGCTATATTATCCATTGAGATAAAGAAACTCTATCTAACCATACTAAGAAAGTCAGAAGGGATAAACCAAAGGGAGCAAGGGAGAGGGGAGGTCAAAAAAGGGAGGGGAGAAAAGGGGGAGGGAATTCATTGGGCCTTTAAAAATAAAAAGAGGGGAATAACAAAGGAAGGGATAGAAAGGGAAGTTAATCAAGGGAGGGGATAAGGGATACCGACTCAAAGCAAACCACTGGTTTAAAGGAAAATAGTTTAAGAAGAAGGAGTGGGACTAGGGGAGGATACAAAAATGTCAGTGAATGCACAACTGATAATTGTAACTCTGAATGTGAATGGGATGAACTCGCTCATAAAACAGAAGCATATAGCAGAGTGGATCAGAAACCAAAACCCAACCATATGTTGTCTACAAGAAACACATATGATGCGGGTAGACATACACAAGTTTAAGGTTAAGGGCGTGAGCAAAATCTTTTGGGCATCAAATGAGAAAAAGAAGGCAGGAGTGGCTATTATGATTTCTCACAAAGCTAAAGTAAAAATAGATATGATTAAAAAAGACAGGGAAGGTCATTACATCCTGATTAAAGACAGTATAAACAATGAGGAAATAACACTGCTCAATATATATGCACCAAGTAGTATAGCATCCAAATTCATAAAGGAGAAACTGGCAGAGCTCAAGAAGGAAATAGATAGTAAAACCATAATAGTGGGAGATCTAAATATTCCTTTTTCAAATCTGTATAAATCAAACCAAAAAATAAATAACAAAGAGGTAAGAGAGGTGAATGAAGACCTAGAAAAATTAGATTTAATTGATATGTGGAGAAAAATAAATAGGGACAAAAAGGAATACATCTTCTTTTCAGCTGCACATGGCACATTCACAAAGATTGACCATGTTATAGGGCATAGAATCATTGCAAACAAATGCAAAAGAGCAGATATAATAAATGTAACCTTCTCAGATCATAATGCAATAAAAATAATAATTAGTAAGGGCACCTGGACAGGAAAATCAAAAACGAATTGGAAATTAAACAATATGATTCTTCAAAACCAATTTGTCAAAGAAGAAATCATAGAAACAATCAACAATTTCATTGAAGAGAATGACAATGATGAGACATCCTACCAAACTCTGTGGGATGCGGCCAAGGCAGTACTCAGGGGGAAATTTATATCCTTGAGTACATATATTAACAAATTAAGGAGGGCAGAGATTAATGAATTGGGCATGCAACTCAAAAAATTAGAAAGCGAGCAAATTAAAAACCCCCAGATGAAAACTAAATTAGAAATACTAAAAATTAAGGGAGAAATTAATAAAATCAAAAGTAAAAGAACTATTGAATTAATAAATAAGACTAGTAGCTGGTATTTTGAAAAAAACAGATAAAATAGACAAAGTACTGATCAATCTAGTAAAAAAAAAGGAAAGAAGAAAACCAAATTGACAGTATCAAAGATGAAAAGGGAGACCTCACCTCTAATGAAGGGGAAATTAAGGTAATCATTAAAAACTATTTCACGCAATTATATGGCAACAAATATAACAATTTAGGAGATATGGATGAATATTTACAAAAATATAAATTGCCTAAATTAACAGCAGAAGAAATAGAATACCTAAATAATCCATATCAGAAAAAGAAATTGAACAAGCCATCAAAGAACTCCCTAAGAAAAAATCGCCAGGGCCTGATGGATTCACAAGTGAATTCTATCAGACATTCCAATACTATACAAATTATTTGATATGATAAGCAAAGAAGGAGTTCTACCAAATTCCTTTTATGACACAAATATGGTACTGCTTCCAAAGCCAGGGAGATCAAAAACAGAGAAAGAAAACTACAGACCAATCTCCCTAATGAACATAGATGCAAAAATCTTAAATAGAATACTAGCAAAGAGACTCCAGCATGTAATTAAGAAGATCATCCACCATGATCAGGTGGGATTTATACCAGGAATGCAAGGATGGTTCAACTTTAGGAAAACCATCCACATAATTGACCATATCAACAATCTAACAAACAAAAATCACATGATTATCTCAATAGATGCTGAAAAAGCCTTTGACAAAACACAGCATCCATTCCTATTGAAAACACTGGAAATTATATGAATAGAAGGACCTTTCCTAAAAATAATAAATAGTGTATACCTAAAACCATCAATAAGCATTATATGCAATGGGGATAAATTAGAAGCCTTCCCAATAAGATCAGGAGTGAAACAAGGATGCCCATTATCACCTCTATTATTCAACATAGTACTAGAAACACTAGCAGTAGCAATTAGAGAAGAAAAAGAAACTGAAGGTATCAAAATAGGCAATGAGGAGACTAATCTATCACTCTTTGCAGATGATATGATGGTAAACTTAAAAAATCCTAGAGAATCAACTAAGAAGCTTGTAGAAATAATCAACATCTTTAGCAAAGTTGCAGGATACAAAATAAATGCACATAAATCATCAGCATTTTTATATACTTCCAACACATCACAGCAGCAAGAGGTAGAAAGAGAAACACCATTTAAAATCACCCTAGACAATATAAAATACTTGGGAATCTATCTACCAAAACAAACACAGCAATTATACGAAAACAACTACAAAACACTTTCCAAACAAATAAAACTGGATCTCAACAACTGGAAAGCCATTAATTGTTCATGGGTAGGACAAGCTAACATAATAAAAATGAACATCCTACCCAAATTAATATACCTATTTAGCGCCATACCTATCATATTACCAAAAAACTTCTTTACTGAATTAGGAAAAACTATCACAAATTTCATTTGGAATAACAAAAGATCAAGAATATCAAGGGAAATAATGAAAAAAATGTGAAGGAAGGGGGCCTAGCAGTACCAGATATTAAACTATACTATAAAGCAGCAGTCATTAAAACAATATGGTACTGGCTAAGAGATAGAAGGGAGGATCAGTGGAATAGACTTGGGTTTAATGACATCAGCAAGACAGTGTATGATAAACCCAAAGAGCCCAACTTTTGGGACATGAATCCACTATTTGACAAAAACTGCTGGGAAATTTGGAAAACAATATGGGATAGATTAGGTTTAGATCAACATCTTACACCCTACACCAAGATAAATTCAGAATGGGTGAATGACTTGAATATAAAGAGGGAAACTACAAATAAGTTAAGTGAACACAAAATAGTATACCTGTCAGATCTCTGGGAAAGGAAAGATTTTAAAACCAAGCAAGAGTTAGAGAAAATTACAAAACGTAAATTAAATGGTTTTGATTATATTAAGCTAAAAAGCTTTTGTACAAACAAAAACAATGTAGTCAAAATCTGAAGGTAAACAACAAATTGGGAAAAAATATTTATAACAAAAAACTCTGACAGGGGTCTAATTACTCAAATATACAAGGAGTTAAATCAATTGTATAAAAAATCAAGCCATTCCCCAATTGATAAATGGGCAAGAGACATGAATAGGCAATTTTCAGGTAAAGAAATCAAAAGTATCAATAAGCACATGAGAAAGTGTTCTAAATCTCTAATCATTAGAGAAATGCAAATCAAAACAACTCTGAGGTATCACCTCACACCTAGCAGATTGGCTCAAATGAAAGAAGGGGAGAGTAATGAATGTTGGAGGGGATATGGCAAAATTGGGACATTGATGCATTGCTGGTGGAGTTGTGAACTGATCCAACCATTCTGGCTGGCAATTTGGAACTATGCTCAAAGGGCTATAAAAGAATGCCTGCCCTTTGATCCATCCATACCATAGCTGGGTTTGTACCCCAAAGAGATCATAGATAAACAGACTTGTATGAAAATATTTATAGCTGCGCTTTTTGTGGTGGCAAAGAACTGGAAAAGGAGGGTATGTCCTTCAATTGGGGAATGGCTGAACAAATTGTGGTATATGCTGGTGATGGAATACTATTGTGCTCAAAGGAATAATAAACTGGAGGAGTTCCAGGTGAACTGGAAAGACCTCCCAGGAACTGATGCAGAGCGAAAGGAGCAGAACCAGAAGAACATTGTACACAGAGACTGATATACTATGGTAAAATTCGAATGCAATGGTCTTCGGTACCAGCAGCAATGTAATGACACAGGACAGCTCTGAGGGATTTATGGTAAAGAATGCTACCCACATTCAGAGGAAGGCCTGCAGGAGAGGAAACATATAAGAAAAACAAATGCTTGAACGCATGGGTTGAGGAGGACATGATTGGGGACGTAGACTCGAAACTACCACAACAATTTGGAAATAGGTCTTGAACAAGGACACATGACAAAACTAGTGGAAATGTGCATCAGCCATGGGTGGGGGGAGTGCGGGGGGTGAAGGGGAAAATAGGAGCACGAATCATGTAACCATGTTAAAAATGAATATTAATAAATGATTAAAAATTTTTTAAAAAAGAAAGAACCCTCTCTAAGGAAAATTGTTAACATTTCAGTCAGTTAGACTTTGCCTAATTTTACATTTATATCTATATCTAGTTAATCACTGGGCTTCCTTGTGGTAGAGGTAAAATTCGGTTTTCTGGAAATATTTGAGGAATAAAAACAGAAGATTGTATTATAGTTTCTATGGATAGATAGGCATCAGGAGAGGAAGTTGAAGGAAAAGTGAGATTTGGGGGGGGGACTTCTCTCAGCTTGACTCTTCTGCCCTGAACTGCCTGTTGAGTCGACAACTCTTTCTGATAACTCCCTTCTACACCACAACTCAGTGCCATCTTTATTTGAATGCCAGGCCAATCTTTCAAAGCCTGATTATTTATAGACCCTTGGGTGTGAACAAATTTCATTAGTCCATTGGAATATGATTCTTCTGCAATGCCATTCCAGTTCTATTAACTTTTTGCACAAGCTTTGGACCTGTTCTTCCATTGCTCAGAACTCTCTGGCCATATATATTTATCAAAGACCAAAAGTAGTGCTGGATACATAGGAGAGTGAAGGAGTGAAAAAAATGACTGCTCCCAGAGCTTAGTTTTGTTCCCCAACTTTTCCCCTCCCACTCAAACTAAAGGAGTTTGAGAAAATGGAGATTCTGCCAAGTCCCCAAAACTTGGCAATTTATTGGAAGAGTGGACTCTAAGTGGCTAATGTCTGGAGCAGTTAAATAGTTATAAATTAGGCTAGAAGGTGTGTGGTCTTTTCAAATCAGAATGAGGTCTCTGATACAGCCTTTAGTGACAAGGAAAAATAATGAAAAATTAAAAATTTAGTGCTGAGGGCACTGTCAGTTGAAGCTGTGTTGATTCTGTCTTCAAAAGAGCCTGGCCTGCAGTGAGGTAGCTCACTCTGGTTTGTTGATATTCAGTTCTTTTAGTCATGTTTGACTCTTTGTGACCCAATTTAGGGTCTTTTTGACAAACATACTAAAGTGTTTTGCCATTGTCACAGGAAACCCAAACTCTAGCTGGGATGAACAGAGAGATTCATACTGGTTTTTCCATAGTCTACTGACTGAATGAAATAGAATTTTTACCTTTCTAAAGGAATTATAGCCCAAAAGACTCTGTACCTTAAGCCGAAAGACCAATGGTAAAGTCCAGTTCTTCTGCTGTGAAAATAATAGTAATAGCTTACATTTATGTGGGGCAGCTAGGTGGGGCAGTGCATAGAGTCAAGAAGACTCATCTTCATGAGTTTAAATCTGGTCTCAGATTCTCACTAGTTGGGTGACCCTGGGCAAGTCACTTACCTCTGTTTGCCTTGGTTTCCTCATCTGAAAAATGAGCTGCAGAAGGAAATGGCAAACTACTCCAGTATCTCTGCCAAGAAAGCAAAAAATATGGTCCCAAAGAGTCAGATATGACTGAAAGGACTGAGTAACAGCAATATGTCTATTAAACACCTTGAGTACAAATCCATACAACAAAACCCTTGGAGAACAACAGAGTTAGCAAATGGTAGCAAATTGTCCAGGAAGATTCACATTTGGGACTGGTTTTTATTCTCTGAATGTTAAATGGTTACTGGTTGTTAATGAAAAAGTAACAGCTACACACCCCTACTTCTAAGAGTCATAGTCTGCTTTTCTCCTCACTTAGCTAACAGTCTAGTTAAGGAATGGATTTTGCCTTATCCTGTCTTCCTGTGAATTGTTTATTTCGCCTTACCTTTCATGAGAATTTGTCAATGTACCAATGAAATTAACTTTTTTAAAAAGTGGGGTGAAATTTGAACCTGTGAATTAATTAGTTTATGTTGTGGCTATTGTTATTTAGTCTTGTCTGACTTATGACCTCATTTGGTGTTTTCTTGGAAAAGATTCTTGAAGTTCTTTTCATTTCCCTCTCCAGTTCATTTTACAGATGAGGAAACTGAGGCAACCAGAATCAAGTGCCTTTCCCAGGTTCACACAGTTAGCAAGTGTCTGAAGTATCATTTGAACCCAGGTCTTGCTGATTCCAAGCCTGGTGCTCTATCCATCGTGCCACCTACCTGCCTTCATTAGTGTATAAAATTCCCCTAAGTGAGGAGATTCTACCAATGGAGACAAAAAATTCTTCTGTAACTTAGGAAAGGAACCTAGAAACCCCTCTGGTAACTGGAGGCAGAAGTTAAAGGCTGGTTCTCTCTCCATCTTTTTCTCTCCAAACCAGATTTGGGATCATGTGACTGGGAGTCCCCCAGCTAATAGGATAATAATAAAAGCTTTTCTTTGCCCTTGTCATCAAATTGCTACCTCTCTCAGTGAGTCTAAATTGCTTGTTTCCTGACAGTCTGTTCCTGACAATCAGAGTTAATACCACTTCCAAGAGGTGCCTATCTTACTCACTGAGAGCAGCTGGAACAGTGAAAAGACCTGGAAAAATGTGTTGTTTTTAGTCAATTTAGTCGTGTCCAACTCTTCATGACACCATTTGCCGTTTTCTTGGCAAAGACACTGGACTGCTTTGCCATTTCCTTCTCCAGCTCATTCTACAAATGAGGAAACTAAGGGAAACAGGGTGAAGTGACTTGCTCTGTGTCACATAGTTAGTGCCTGATGCTGGATGTGAAGTCAGGTCTTCCCACTCCCAGGTCCATCATTCTATCCACTGCACCACTTAGCCACCTCTGTCAAACGTAGCCATATTTTCAATCTTTATTTTATTTTATTTTTTATTTTAAATATTTTCTCATAGTTACATGTTTCATGTTCTTTCCCTCTCTCTCAACCCCCCCCCGTAGCTGACACACAATTCCACAGGGTTTTACATATATCATTGTTTAAGACATAATTCCTTATTATTGAGAGTTGGACTAGAGTTATCATTTAGTGTCTTCATCCCCAATAATATCCCATCAGCCCATGTGTTGAAGCAGTTGTTTTTCTTCTGTGTTTCTACTCCCACAGTTCTTCCTCTGACTGTGGCTAGTTTTCTTTCTCACATGTCCCTCAGCTTTGCTCTGGATTCTTGCATTGCTGCTAGCTGAGAAGTCCATTATATTCGATTGTACCACAGTGTATCAGTCTCTGTGTATAATGTTCTCCTGGTTCTGCTCCTTTCACTCTGCATCAATTCCTGGAGGTCATTCCAGTTCACATGGAATTCCTCCTTTGAGCACAATAGTATTCCATCACCAGCAGATGCCACAATTTGTTCAGCCATTCCCCAATCAAAGGGCATTCTCTCATTTTCCAATTTTTTGCCACCACAAAGACCACAAACGTAGCCATATTTTCAAAACACTCCACGAAGGCTTTAAAGAACTAAGGCAGGGAGCTTTTTATGTACAGTGGAGTCTCCTTGATCAGTGTTTCTTAGACTGGGGATCAGGACCCAGAGGGAGTTGCTTAGCATCCGGCACTAGTATAGCTGTGGAAGTAGAGGAAATGGACATTCTTCATGAGTATAGCAGTGGGATCATCATTCACTTCTCCTAAGAACCATTTGCTTTCCAGGGGAAATTTACTTGGACCTTTCACTATCATTTTGCCCACTGTTTGCTCCTAGATGTTAGGACCTTCCCTGTAATGGTCCCTCTGTTGAGCCCAACCTGATCTAACTAGATGACAATCAGAATAGTTTAAAAATAGAAGAAATAAGTATTAACTATCCTTTATGTTTTATAGAGCACTTTCCTTATAACAGTTCTATAAGGGAGAACAAGTATTAGTTCTTCAGTCATTTCAGTTATAACCAACTCTTTGCTACCCCATTGGATGTTTTTTGTGGTTTTTTTTTTATAAAGACACTGAAGTGGTTTGTGTTTTCCTTCACCAACTCATTCTACAGATGAGGAAACTGAGGAAACAGGACTTGCCCAGGGTCACACAGGTAGGAGGTGTGTGAAGCCATATTTAAACTCATCTACCTGACTCCAGATTCAGCACTCTAACCACACTGCACCATCTAGCTGCCCTACTAAAAGTATTATTTTTCCCATTTTACAGATTGGGAAAATTAACAGGATAAGTAACACACAATAAAAGTCACGGGTAGGGCTTAAACCCAGGCTTTTTGTTTTAGTTTTTAGTGTTCTTTCCACTATTTTTTACACTGTCTTCTCTTTTCCAATGGCATGGAAAAACTGTTATATTTATAGGTTTTTGTTTATTTGTTTCTTCGTGTGAAGGGCTAATATATAGTATGTGGTATCTATGAACCACTGCCCTAAAATATAATATTCTCATCTTGCTATATTATTTAAGCACACAGTGCTAAAGAGAAGGGACAGTAATGACAGTAAATAATGATATTGCTATTTTTCTGTTCCTTTAATAGTAAATTCACCTAGAAAGAGATCATTGCTTCATTAAAACAAAATCGTAAGAATCACTATCTCAAGATTTCTTTTACATTTACCCATTCAGTAACTTGCACATTCACAACAAGCATTTATTAAGCATCTTGAGAACTATGAATGAAATATAATTCCTGATCCCTACCCTAGTGAAGTTGGGAGGGGAGAAAAGGCACGGGTGTGGACGTGCCATAAGGGAAGTCCAAAGTGCTGTGATTATTTAGAAGACAGAATCATAACTGGGAGGGGAAGGCATTACAGATGAGAAAGCATTTCAGCAGAACATCAATGTATGGCTAGTAATTAAATAGGTTGCGCTTTCGAGGAAAGGCCATTCAAGGCACAGGGGTGGTGTGAGCAGAGAAATAGAGGCAGAAATAGGTGGGACATGTTTGGAGAACCAAACAAGTAACCTAGTTGTGATTGGAAGGGAATAGTGGGAGATTTAACATTTAAAGCTCTCTACAACCTGGTACCAAACTACTACCATTTTCAGCATTATTATCCAGCCAAATTCTCCTTCCCAAATGCTATGAACTAGCCAAACAGCTTTCTTGCTATTTCTCACACTTACAATCTATCTTTGGTCTCCATACCTTCACACTGGCTATCCAAACTCCTCCCATTTCTGGAGTTTATCCACTTCCATATCTTTGAATTCCTAGTTTATTTGGGATCAGGTCCATCACCTCTACCTACATGAAATCTTTCCTGATTCCTTAAGCTTTCAGTGCCCTCTCCTCTAAAAATCGCATTATATATATTTGTATATATTTGTATATGTATGTGTTTCCTCCCCAAAAAGTATATAAGCCCCTTGAAGGCAGGAACTGTTTTGTTTATATTTGTATTTCTAGCATCTAACAAATTTACCTGACACATTTGTTGTTGTTCAGTCATTTTAGTCATGTCCAGCTCTTCATGATCCCATTTGGAGAGAAGCATGACAGATAAAAGAGAGGAAACAGTACAATATTACTACTCTAGGATTTCAAGTCCAAGTGGAGCTGGAGACAAAATTAGAAAAATTATTAGTAGGAAATGGTTTTAGGGAGAAAATTAAGAGTTCAACTGAGGTATCAGCAGACCATCCAGGTGAATTCAAATTGTAAAATAAGAATTCAGCAAAGAGATGCTCAAGCAGTGTGTGTGGATAGAATTATATATATTATATATATGCATATATATATATACATATACATACATGATAATGTGCATATATATGTGAATCATCCTCAAAGATATAGTATACAAAGCCATGATAATAACTACAGTCACCATAAAATATAAAAAGAAAGAAAAAATCCACAAACACAAAAACTCAAAGAAAGTACACCAACATTTACAGAGTAGAAAAAAAGATGAAAAACTCATGGAAATTAAAAGGAAATGATTAGAGAAGTGGGCAAGAAGATGGTGGTGTTATACAAAATACAATGTGAGAGTGAAGAATTACAGAAGGCCAGGGAGGAGAAGATTTTAAGGATAGTATAGTCAGCAGGACTGAATGATGCAGAGAGGTCATGTCAATTAATAGGTATTTGTTAAGCACCTACTATATGCCCACTACTATGTTAAGCTATGGGATCTAAAAAGAAAAAATTGTGAGTATGTGTGTGTGCCCTTACAATCTAGGCAGAGGAGACCACATGTACATAAATAAGTTTCTAGAAAACAGATATAAAATAGATTCAAGGTAATTTAGAAAGGGACACACTACTAGTAAACTTACTAGCTATGTGAACTTACTAGCTGTGTGACCCTAGGCAAGTCACTTGACCCTGTGTGCCTCAGTTTCCTCAGTTGTAAAATAAGTTGAAAAAGGAGTGACAAATCACTCCAGTCTCTTTGTCAAGAAAACCCCACAATGGGGTCACAAAGAGTCAGACTGAAATGACACAAGAACAAGGATTAGCTGGGATTTCAATGGAGGCAGTGTTGACCAATGCTTTTTCTAGTTCAGTCAGGGAATAAAGAAAAGAACCTATATGTTCTAAGATATTTATAGCAGCTCTTTTTGTGGTGGCAAAGAACTGGAAATTGAGGGGATATCCATCAGTTGGGGAGTGGTTAAACAAGTTGCAGAATATGATTGTGATAGAACATTACTGAGCCTTAAGAAATGACAAGCAAGATTTTTTTTAAATGTGGAAAGACCTACATGAAATTATGAAGAGCAAAATGAGCAGAATCAAGAGAATATTATATGCAATAATAGGGTTATTGTTTGAAGAATATCTTGTGTATATCCACCTCCAGAGAAAGAACTGATAAACAGAAACATGCAAGATTACACACAATCCAACAAAAAACACAAGTATTACACACACACAAACACACACACATTAATCAAATAATACCTTCTCTAGTGTGAGGAGGGGCAGGAGGAAGGGAGATATCTGAGAACTTTAATGTAACAAATAAATAGTTTTTTAAGAGTTTAATCAGAGAGATAAAAAGAGGACTTCCGGTTAAGATGGCGGCAGTGTAAGGAGCAGCTGCTCGATCTCTCCTGACTGAAGCAGACAGAACCCCTCAAGGGGAAAATAAAAACGAGTCCAGAAGAACGAAGGAACCCCACAACAGGGCGCAGCATTAAAGGTACGCAGAATCGGAGCATCTCCACGCTATAAAGGGGTGAAACAGCTCTCACTAAAACCAGAGAGGAAGAAGCCCCTCCCCCAACCCCCACACCGCACACCTCTCACAATGCCAATGCATAAGTGTGAAAACAGGACTGGGGCAACCAGATAATCACTGGCAGCCCCGGGGCTTGTACCTGTGTGCTGCAAGACGAGGGACCCCAGGTGGCTGGGGGGACGCACGGACTTTCCCTGAGCATCCACGTGGGTGAAGGCATCTCCTCAGGCTGGGACAAAGGCCCCTAAAATATGGCCTTTCCCAAGCACTGAAGGCATCGCCTCAGGTGCAAATAAAGATCTCCAGCCCACTGACTTTCACTACCTTCTGCGTGGGTGAAGGCAGGGCCCTAGGAGCATCTGCAGGCAAAGGCAGTGCCCTAGGCTTGAATAACGATCTCCAGCCCAGGTTTGGACCTCCAGTGAGGACCTGGTGAGGACCGGAGCGCAGCAGTGGAAGCAGCCCCAAAGACTGCTGAAGGAACCTCGGGCAGAGGGGCAGACCAGGAACTACCAAGAGGCCTGACCCCGAGGACAAGGAGACCGGAGCCCCCCGGAGCTTGCAAGGCGCAGGCAGACCCTGAGTGCAAAGACAAAGCGGAAAAGGGGCGGGGCTAACAATGGCCAGCAATAAGGAAGTCCAGAAGAAAAAGACTATCAAGAGAAAATCTGGAACACTGGACAACTTCTACACAGAGAAAATCCAGACACCAGAGGAGGGAAAACAAAAATCCAAACCTCCCCCAAAAAATGAAAGCTGGTCACAAGCTATGGAAGAGTTTAAAAATGAAATGCTGAGGAAGATGGAAGAAATCTGGCAAGAAAATAACAGTTTAAAAGGCAGAATTTCACAATTGGAAAGTGAGACAAGTCACCTGAAGACCAAAAATGACCAGATTGAAAAGGAAAACCAAAAAATTATAGCCGAAAACCAAAACATTAAAGCCGAAAACCAAAACATTAAAGCCGAAAACCAGTCCTTAAAGGCTAGAATCGAACATTTAGAAACCAATGATCTCTCAAGACAACAAGAACAGATAAAACAAAGTCAAAAGACTGATAAAATAGAAGGAAACATGAAATATCTCAATGAGAGAGTGACAGACCAAGAAAACCGGTCTAGAAGAGACAACTTGAGAATCATTGGTCTTCCAGAAAAGGCAGAAATTAATAGAAACTTCGACTCCATATTTAAAGAAATTATTCAGCAAAATTGCCCTGAAGTTCTACAACAAGAGGGCAATATAGACATTGAAAGGATCCATAAATCACCCTCTACACTGGACCCAGAAAAGTCAACACCCAGAAATATAATAGCTAAATTGAAGAGCTTTCAAGTTAAAGAGATAAAAAGAATTATATGATGTAAAATGAGTAATTTTGATCATCTTAAAATAAAGAGGTTTTGTACAAACTCAATGCAACTAAGATTAGAGGGGAAACAACAAACTGGGGGAAAATTTCCTAACAAATTTCTCTTATGACAGTCTAATTTCTCAAACTCATAGAGAACTAAGTCATATATACAAGAAATATAAGCCATTGCTCAATATTCAAATGGTCAAAGAAAAGGAACAAGCAATTTTCAGATGAAGAAATCAAAGCCATATGAAAAAATGTTCTCAATCGCTCTTGATCAGAGGAAATCAAATTAAAACAACTCTGAAGTACCATCTCATACCTATCAGATTGGCAATAAGGCAGTAAAGGAAAGTGATAAATGTTGGAGGGGAAGTGGCAAAATTGGGACACTAATGCATTGTTGGTGGAATTGTGAAATGATCCAACCATTCTGGAGGGTAATTTGGAACTATGCCCAAAGGGCTATAAAACTGCATACTTTTTGATCCTGTAATACCACTACTATGTCTGTATCTCAGAGAGATAATTAAATAAAGGAAAGGACCTACTTGTACAAAGATATGTATAAGCAGCTCTTTTTGTGGTGACAAAGAATTGGAAATTAAGAGGATGCCTTCAGTTGGGGAATGGCTGAACAAATTGTGGTACATGCTGCTGATGCACTACTATTGTGCTAAGAAATGATTAAACAAGATGATTTCAGAAGAACTGGAAAGATCTGCAGGAACAGAGTGAAATAAGCAGAACTGGGAGAACATTGTACACAATAACCACGATGAGTATAATTCTGAAACATTTATATTGGGGGATGCTATCCACCACCAGAGAAAGAACTGCTAGAGTTGAATGAATGTGTATCAAAGCATACTTCCATTCACATCAGTGTATTTATGGCTTTGTTTAGGGGTTTTGATTATGTATGACCAATGTGGAAGTGTGTTTTGCATGATAATAAAAATAAAATGTTAAAAAAAAGTTCAGTCAGTTCTAAAGAGAAAGGGAAAGATAGCATACAAAGATTTAGGGTTTTTTTTTTCTTTTTAGATTTGGTAGGATGAGCTGAGCATGAAAGCTTTAAGTAGAGAAGGGACCAGTTGAGAAGAAGCTAGAGAGGGAGGGCTACCAGAGTAAAACTGAATAAAACAGAAATTCAAGAGAATGCTAAGGGGACCAAAAAATACTAGGTTTAAAATACCATTCCCCTCTGATAACCTAAGAGCATCTAGAAGAATGATCTAAGTGCTCGTTATTATTAGCAAGGATGTGTGAGACAGTAATTGGTAATGATGACTGAATTGTTCAAGATCTCACATCCCACAGCCATTTTTAAAGTCCTTTTTTCCATCAGTTATTACTTAGTGCCTTGTTCTCCCTACAGTCTGTGCTGTTTCTTTTTCTTCCCCGAAGAAATAAGTTTTAGGATTTAAGCCATGAATTTCTATTAGGACAATAGACATATTTTCACTGCATACACTTCCTACTTGAAGGTTTCAAAGGGGAAAAAGTATGTAGAGCTGAGTGTAATAAACATACTTTTCACTATTATTTTCATATTCTAGAATAGGCACTGATTTAAAAAATGGAACTGAATAGTTTTTGCTTTATTGAATTGGCAATGCTAATTTCATAAAACCAAACCAGCTGATGATTTTTACAAGGAAGGTATGGAAAAGAAACTGCTTACAGGGATGGATTCTAGGGATAATGAAGGAATCTTTAAAGGGTATTATATATATATATATGTACATACATATATATATATAGCAATTTAATGGTATTATAGATAATAATTTAAAAGTAATAGGTTTGCACTGGCTTATTCCTCTAAGTAGGATAGTTTCAAGTTTTAAAGCGGAAAGTAACCTGTAGATACAGGGCCCCAAAAAACTCTGTCTTCACATGGTCTAAATCTGATTCTAGAGGCTTGACCCAAGGAGAATCAAATGGTTCATTGGCAGACCCCAGAACCCAAATGTCCAGAATAAAGATTAAATCATATAATTACAGATCCAGAGCTAAAAGGAATGTCAGAAGTCTAACCCTTTAATTTTATAAATGAGGAAACTGAGGCTCAGGAAAACTGACTTCCCCAAGATCACATAGGTAGTAAATGTCAAAGGCTGGATTCAAACTCAGTGTTCTGGAAAGAGAAGTAGTGGTCTTTCCATTATACTGTTTCTATCTAGGTTTCCTCAAATGTAGATAACAGAGTCCTCCTCTCCAATACAGGCACTAAACATATTAAATGCATATTGGTTATTAGATAGCCTTTATCACCTATAACAATAAAAGGCATGAGATGTTGAGCATTCACAGAAGCCAAAAATAGATGCAGACATAATATATACACCAGAGTCTTCTTCCCCATTCCCAGAGAGAACTGAAATTGAGGTTGACATTGGAATGACCTTTATTGTCCTAATGAGTCCCTTTTTTCCAAGAGTCTAAATGATCTCTCCAAGACTCATAGTGCCACCCTGTGGCTTAGATTACCCCCAGAAAGTAAATATACTTTGGGGTCTGTTGACCAAAAAATATCCTTTCCTTTGGACCTGTCTCCCAGAGTAGCTCACAGGCTTTGCTCTTTAAGTAGGATAAAAGTTTAGGAATCTTGCTGACTATCATCATTCTCTATGGAGAAGAGAGCAGCAAGAAAACGTTTTTCCTAAAAATATGTTACCAAAGTTTTTAAACACAGGAATTCTCATATTTGGAGTTACCTATAGGGAAATTCCCAAATTTAACCACTGCCCAGGAAATTTTCCTTCTTTGGCTTAAAAGTTAAATTTTGAGGTCATATCTCTCTAGAAAATTCAAAATCCCAATCCATTCCCTCTGCTGTTTACTGAAGGTTTGGTTTTGTGAATAGTGTCCTTGAACTTCCTTCTCTGGGAAATGTCTACCATTATCAGTACTGTGTACTTCTGCTATAAGTCGCCATTCACTTTTCTTGAAGAGAAGGGAAGAAATTGTGTATTCACACACACACACACACACACACACACACACACACACACACACACACACACACACACGAATACATACACATACTAACAGAGGGCTTTGCTGTTGTTTAAAGGAAATGGGAGGTGAGGCAGAGAAACCAATTCACTTTTATAGATAACAGGGAGAGGCATCTGATTCTCTATCAGTCAGCAAGAGGTAAGTTCAGTCTCTGAAATACAACCAATCAGTGGCAGTGAGTGCCCCATTCCATGAGGAGCTGAGATTGGGTTGCCTCTAAAAAATGGTTTATGCACTGAAATCTTACCTGGTTGATTGGAAGAATATCTTAGATTGATAGGTGGTGACTTTAATCATCTCCACTTCCAAAATATTTTGGAATTCTACGTAAGGACAAAAAAACAAGGGACTGGATTGTTATTTTGTCAATGTCTCTTTACTTAAGGTTATCGTCAATTTACTGAAGTTCAAATGACTTCACCTGGTATTCATGGCCCCTAGTGATTTGGGATCACCCTTTTGAGTTTTATATTGCTTGATTGTCCATTCTCTGTCCTGCATTTCAGCAAAACTGGACTATTCAATGCCCCAAAAAGGTACTCTCCACCTTCAGCCTCATCACTAGCATTTATATAGTGCTTGAAGGTTAGCAAAGCACTTTATAAATGTTATTTCCATTCATCATCACAACAATCCTGGTAGGTGACTATTATTATCAACTCATTTTTTATAGATCAGGAAACTGAGACAACCAGAGGTTAAATAATTTGCCTAAGATCACATAGTGTTTGAAGCTAGATTTGAATTCAAGTCTTTCTGACTCCAGGCTCAGATATCTATGTACTGCTCCCCAAAAAATGTCCTTATTCTTCTACTTTACCTGTTCAATTCCTTATCATTCTTTAAATCCCATCCTCATCCTCTATGAAGTCTTTCTTCATCCTCCTCCTCTCAAAAGTAATTAACTTTTCCTTCTCAGATCTTATTTGGCACTTTTTTATGCCTCCAATATGAGTTATTTTTTCAGGAGAGCTCAAAGCCTGGAAAGCTTTTGTAGGCAACCTTTACAAATGAAAATCAGGAACATAGAAGAGAAAATTTGAGATGAAAATGGTTGCACAAGGATTTTTCTTCTTGCTTTCCTTTCATTCATTAAGTGGGAACCCCTAGCAGATTTGAGGAGACTAAAGGAAAACATTATGCCCCAGATCTACAAAACCCTTTGTGGTATGTTAGAAAGTAATCTAGACTGCTCCTAATTGGTTTTCAAGGGAATACAAACTCTTCTCTGAAACTGACTAGTATCAAAAGAGAATGTCTAGGGGTTCCGGGTTAAGATGGTGGCAGAGTAAGAAGCAGCTCTTAACCTCTCCTGAACGAAACACACAAAACTCCTCAAGGGGACATAAAAACAAGTCCAGACGAACGGAGGAACTCCACAACAGGGCACAGCGTGGAAGGTACGTGGAATCGAGGCATTTCCATGCTATAAAGGGGTGAAACAGCTCTCACTAAATCGCGGGCTGAGCAACCACCCCACCCCCACTCCCTCTACACACAACACCTATAGTGTTGAAGCCAGTTAAAAAGAAATAGAGCAAGTTTGGGGCACCCATCGAGTCATTGGCAGCTCCGGGGCCTGTTCCTGAGAGCAGCAAGATTTAGGACCCCAAAAAGCTAACGAAATTTGAGCGCAGGAGCAGGGCGCCGAGAGCTGATGCAGGACACAGAGCATGGGCTCAGAGCACAGGCACGGGCGGAGGCGTGGGTGGAGGCAGACACAGCCAGGAGCTAAAGCTCTGAAACCCTGAGTGGGGAACCAGTGCAGACGGGTATATGACTGTGGAAGCAGCACCCTGAGACTTGTAAAGAAACCTCCGGCAGAGGATCAAGCAAGGGGGTCGACCAGGCGGCTTGACCTTGGAAAAAACCAGAACTCAGACATCAGGAGCCAAAAGACCGTGGACAGACCCTGAGCGTGAGGATAAACCTGAGAAGCTGCTGGGCTAACGATGGCTACCCAGTCTCAGGAAGTTCAGAAGAGAAAGATTAACAACAAGAAAAAAAAGTCTTTAACACTCGAAAACTTTTACACAGAGAAAATCTAGACAACCGAGCAAACATAGAAGGAGAACAAACAAGCATCCGGACCCTCCTCAAATAAGGAAAATTCCTCACAAGCTATGGAAGAGTTCAAAACTGAAATTTTGAGGAAAATGGAAGAGATATGGCAAGAAAATAAATGTTTAAAAGGTAGAATCTTGCAAATGGAAAGTGAGGCTCAGAAACCAAATGAACTGATAAGCAAATTGAACACCAGAAATGCCCAGATTGAAAAGGAATACCAGAAGATTATGGCCGAAAACCAGAAGATCATAGCCGAAAACCAGAAGATTATAGCCGAAAACCAGAAGATTACAGCCGAAAAATCAAAAGATCATAGCCGAAAACCGAAAGATTATAGCCGAAAACCAATCCCTAAAGGATAGAATTGAGCAATTAGAAGCCAATGATCTCTCAAGACAACAAGAACAAATAAAACAAAGTCAAAAGACTGAAAAAATAGAAGGAAACATGAAATATCTCAATGAGAGAACGACAGACCAAGAATATCAAGGAGCACCAATCAGGATCACACAGGATCTGGCAGCCTCCATGCTAAAAGATCGCAAGGCTTGGAATACAATATTCAGAAAGGCAAGAGAGCTGGGCCTGCAACCACGGATCAACTACCCATCAAAATTGACTATATATTTCCAGGGGAAAGTATGGGCATTCAACAAAATTGAAGAATTCCTAGTATTTGCACAGAAAAGACCAGGGCTAAATGGAAAGTTTGACATCCAACCACAAAAATCGAGAGAAACATGAAAAGGTAAATAAGATACAGAGGGGAAAGAAAGAAAACTTATAATTTTTAAATTTGCCTTTTTAAGGGCTTCAGTGAGATCTAATTATCTGTATTCCTATGTAGAGAAATGTTATGTATAATTCTCTGTAGTGAACTCTATTCACTATTATAATATTCACTATTACAGTAATCAGAAGAATAATTCACAGGGTGAGGATGGAACACTAAATAATCTAAGATGGCATGGGGGATGGGAAAGAGGGGGTGAATAGCAGGGGACACCAAGAGAAACTTGAGTGAATAAGAAAATAGGATATTCTTTACACACAAAGAGGGCATGGGAGGGAGAGGGGATAAATACTATTATAAGAAGGAGAGGAAGAGAGCATTAAGAGGTAATAATCAAACCTTACTCTCAGTGTAATCAACCCGGAGAGGGAAGAGTAGCTATACTATCCATTGGGACATAAAACTCTTATCTAACCCTTCTGAGAAAGTTAGAAGGGATAAACTTTCAGAGGAGAGCAGAGGAGTGGGGAGGTCAAAAAAAGGGAGGGGAGAAGGGGGAGGGAATTCATAAGGCCTTTAAAAACAAAAAGAGGGGGAAAAATAAGGGAGGTGGTAGAAAGGGAAGTTAATCAAGGGAGGGGATAAGGGATAGCAGCTCAATAGCAAACGACTGGTTTAAAAGGAAAAAGTATAAGGAAAAAGGGGGTAGGAATGGGGGAGGATTCAAAAATGTCAGCAAATGCACAACTGATGATTATGACTCTGAATGTGAATGGGATGAACTCGCTCATAAAATGGAAGCAAATAGCAGAGTGGATTAGAAACCAAAATCCCACCATATGTTGTCTACAAGAAACACATATGAGGCGGGTAGACATACACAAGGTTAAGGTTCAGGGTTTGAGCAAAATCTTTTGGGCGTCAAATGAGAAAAAGAAGGCAGGAGTGGCTATTATGATTTCTCACAAAGCTAAAGTAAAAATAGATATGATTAAAAAAGACAGGGAAGGTCATTACATCCTAATTAAAGGCAGTATAAACAATGAGGAAATAACACTGCTCAATATGTATGCACCAAGTGGCATAGCATCCAAATTCATAAAGGAGAAACTGGAGAGCTCAAGAAGGAAATAGATAGTAAAACCATACTAGTGGGAGATCTAAATATTCCTCTGTCAGATCTAGATAAATCAAACCGAAAAATAAATAAGAAAGAGGTAAGAGAGGTGAATGAAGTCCTAGAAAAATTAGATTTAATTGATATGTGGAGAAAAATAAATAGGGACAAAAAGGAATACATCTTCTTTTCAGCTGCACATGGCACATTCACAAAGATTGACCATGTTATAGGGCATAGAATCATTGCAAACAAATGCAAAAGAGCAGAAATAATAAATGTAACCTTCTAAATCATAATGCAATAAAAATAATAATTAGTAAGGGCACCTGGACAGGCAAAA
>NC_058130.1:310504521-310561809 GCF_016433145.1 Gracilinanus agilis | reverse complement strand
TGGTAAAATTGAATGTAATGGACCTCTGTACCAGCAGCAATACAATGACCCAGGACAATTCTGAGGGATTTATGGTAAAGACGCTATCCACATTCAGAGGAAGGACTGCAGGAGAGGAAACATATAAGAAAAACAACTGCTTGAACACATGGGTCGGGGTGGACATGATTGGGGATGTAGACTCGAAACTACCACACCAATGCAACTACCAACAATTTGGAAATTGGTCTTGATCAAGGACACATGACAAAACTAGTGGAAATGTGCATCGGCCATGGGTGGGGGGAGTGTGGGGGGCGAAGGGGAAAGGGCATGAATCATGTAACCATGTTAAAAATGAATATTAATAAATGTTTGAAAAAAAAAGAGAATGTCTAATCCTAAATCAAATAGTGATTTAGGAAAGAAATGTTGACCATTTTACAGAAGAAAGTCAGCTAAAAAATTAGGGTAAAATCTACAGATTTTATTTAGCTGATTGAACGACTTGTGTTACAACAGTGTGCAGCCCCTGGCTAGAAACTGGCAGTCTTTTCTCCTTATGGAGGTTGTGCTATAAGAAATGATGACTACAGAGAAATATGAAAAGACTCACATGAACTGATACAAAGTGAAGTAACCAATAAAACAATATGCACAGTGACTATAATGATGTCAATGGAAAGAATAACACAAAAAAATCCAACCCAAATATCATGAAATTATATTGACCAAACTTAACTCTAAATAAGCCATATGAGAAGGCATATCACCTCATTTCAATGCAGAGTTGGGGAAGTAAAGTGTGAAGCACTGCATATAACTAACATCAGACTTTTTCAAAATACTGGTTAGTTCTGCTAAATTTTTTTCACTTTTTAATTCTTTATTATTAAGGTTTAGCTTTCAGGGAGGAAAAAGAAGAATATATTCAGAAACGTGATATAAAAACAAAAGTTATAAGTACAAATGTGAAGAAAAATAGATAACATTTATATAACACTGTGTGCATTGTGCTAAACTCCTTGTAATTATTATCTCATTTGATCTTCACAATAACCCTGAATGCTATTACTATCCCCATTTTATAGAACAGGAAATGGAGACAATCAAAGATTAACTGACTGCCTGGAGTCATAGACCTAGTAAATGTCTGAAAAAGCATATAATCCTTGGATAAATAGAAAGATAAATTGAAGCCAGAGTGCAGAGTCTTCAATATTAGGCTAAGATGTATTTTTATTTTTGCTCATTGAAATAAAATGATAAGTATTTTTATAAATAAAAGTAATTGGGAGATCAGTTAGGAAGATATTATATTAGGCCAGGAAAGAAGTAAAGAGAGCCTGAACAGGAGAATTGGCATGAGAAAAAGGATGACTTCATCAGTGGTTGGGAGATTTGTTGCAAAGGATGAATCAATAGTACTTAAAAACTCAAAACATTGATACTATGCTTAGGTGATCAGGAAAAAAAGTATTAGAAGCAACAGAAATCTTCATGTATAGAAATCATCATAATACATTTTAGAAAAATTATATGCACAGAAAATATAAAAAAGAATGAAATAAATGATTAAGGAGGAAGCTCTAATTCATTTTACAAAGCTGGAATGCTCTAAAACTAGTTGAAGGAATCACATATTACTCCTAGGAATCTATAATATACATGAAGGAAGTAATGATATCACTAGGATTATAAAAACATAAGTAGAAAACAAGTATGCAAACTATTTATGTGTATATACATATATTTGTGTACATGTATACATACATGTACACACACAACAACTAATCCATTCAATTTGTGCTATATTTCTCTAAATATCTAGGATGTCCTATATCTTTTTTTTCAGAGTAATGTTTTTTTTTAATTTTTAATTTGGATATTTCCCCCTAGTTACATATTTCATGTTCTTTCCCTCTCCCCAAACTCCCTAACCCCACTTAGCTGACTCACAATTCCACTGGGTTTTACATGTATCATAGAATGTCCTATATCTTGCTGAAAGAATCAACTAATATCACTATAAACCTAGAAATTTAAGTAGAAATGTATAATGGACCATTTAGGTAGCTAGATGGCACAATAGAGAGAACACTGAACTGAGAATCAGGAAGACTCATTGGCTCATCTTCCTGAGTTCAAATCTGGTCTCAGACACTTAATTGTTGTGTGATTTTGGACAATTCACTTAACACTGGCTCAGTTCCTCATCTGTAAAATGAGCTGGAGGTGAAAATGCCAAATCTCTCCAGTATCTCTGCCAAGAGAACCTCAAATGGCATCATGAAGAGTCAGACATGACTACAACCACTAAACAGCAACTACTCTGGTTTCATTTTCTCTTCCCAATCTTACTTTGTAGTTAATCATTTCAACTTCACATTATTTTCTACTCTTGAATTTCCATTGAGTTAATTCCTTGCTTAAGAAACTTTTTAGTGGCTACCTATTCCCTGTGGATAAAATATAAACACTTCTGTTTGTCATTTAAGTCTTTTCTCAATCCAGTGTCAACCTATCTGTTCAAACCAATTCACATCACATCCTCTCATGTACTCCACATTCCAGCCAACTGGCTGACTTGCTATTTCCCCATACATGGAATTCCATCAAGAGAAAGAATTCAGAGACTTTGCTTTCTCTATTACTATACCTGGAGTATATCCCTTCTTTGCCTCTGCCTCATAGATCCTCATGTACACAAATATAAGGATCAGCCAGGTGCCACTTCATACAAGAAAACTTTCTTGATCCTCAAGTTGTTAACAAAGCTTACAAATGTGTATGTCTCATTCTGCATCTTCTGTCCATTACTTTGAGGCATTAGAAATTCTTGAAAGGGAGAGTCGAATAACAAAAACAGAATTTTATGAAAATCAATATGACAACAGAAAAAGGATGGACAGGAAAAAAAGGAAAAAATTGGACAGATAATGGAGAAGAGAGAAAGAGCCAGAGCTGGACTCTCTCCTGGGAGCACGGATGACCAGGGTGGAGATGGCACTGGATGGGAGAAATACCAAAAGTGGACCAGGAAGGCATGAGGGGGAGGTGGACAGAGCCCAAAAGGCAAATGCCATCTGCTTCACGATTATGGGAAGAACTGCAGCTGAGTGACAGCCTCATCAGACTACTGCAGGACCAAGGTTCTAACCTTTCCATAAAGGGCATTAGCATGGAAGACTTACTACACAAAAAGGAATTCATGCTTTATAACAAGGTTATTTGTGCTCATGTCAAACATTAGATTACCATTTCTCTTTCCTGATGAGAGAGGCTTTCTGTCCTGCTTTAATTTAAACAGATATTTTCTTTAACTTACTTTCCTGGTATGACCCAGATATAAATATTATGGCAACAGCCCATGAAGGAGGAGTGTAATTTATACTAACTGAAAAGCAGTGAAGGAGACGCATCAGATCCAGGATCCCTTGTACAAGTGTCAGGTTGCCATGGAGACAGGCTGAGTCACTAATGCAAAAAAGAAAAGTTGAACTATGACTAGTCTGACATTCTGTGACATTCTCTCATTTTAGTTTTAGCCCTAATGATGTCTTCAGTTGGAATGACAGAAAGGAAAAGCCATGGCCTCTTTATTAAACCTGCAGCCGTCTCGACATGCTCCATCTCTGGTTTAATGAATTTGAATTTCTGTGTGTAAATTCAGAGACAAGCCAGCATTTGAGGAATTTTTCTGATTCACATTAGACTTGTTGATGCCAATGTTCCTTTAATATGGTGCCTGCTTTTCTAAATTAAGAGAGCTATTCAGCAGATGGGCCCTGAGAAAGCAAAGCATAAAGAGAAGAAATAACAGAGTTCAGCTAAATCATTAATGAAGAAATAGAAATTGTTGCAAAATAGTCATCCAGTCATTGAAAACAATGTGAATGTTGGCATAGACAGAAAGGACCCTCTGCAAAATATGGTCTTTGCTTCATTATCCAGAGTTGTCACCTGCAGGGAATATGACTATTTTCTTTTTCTAAAAAAACGCTATTAATATCTTTTGCTTCAAATGAGTTAGCATAATGCCGTGTTTAATTAATAATAACTGAGGAAACGAGCTGAGCAAAAGCAATTTATTAACTAGGCAAGCTTAATAAACAGCTCAGTGGACTTCACCATCAGTCTTTGTTTCCCTGGCCATTTTATATTTCGCCCACCATAATATGTAAAGCACTCCACAAACCTTGAAGTACAATATAGTTGAGAGCTATTATCATTATTATTATTATTACTTTTACATCACTTTCTTTCACCAATATATCCCTCCATTCTCCCGTATTCATGCAGTCATCTCTTATAACAAAGGGCAAAAAAAAAGGGAAGAGTAAAAAGCTATTTGGCAAATAATAAGTCTGAAAATATATGTAGTGTTCCAAATCCAGTGTCTAGCACTTCTTTTTTTTAAAAATTAACTAATTTATCTTTACACTTACACATAGAAAAAAATTTTGACAATTGTTTTCTGACATTTTTGGAGTCTATCACTTCTGACAAAAATGCAAAACTTGTTTATTATAATTAAACCAAATTTAATTTGTTGCTGTTCTTTTGATACAGGACTATGTATATTGTTTTCCTGGTTCTGATTGCTTCACTTTGGATCAATTTGTGTCTTCCTATGCATCTCTGCATTTTTTCATATTCATTATTTCCTGTAGATATGAAGTACTACATTCAATTCACATACCACAATTTGGCCATTCCCTAATGGACACGCCTACTTTTTTCTAGTTCTTTGTCACTAGACAAAATGCAACCACAAAAAATATTAAAATATAAATATTGTTTATATATGGTGCTTTTATTTCAATGTTTAACCTCATAGTGATATATACCTAGTGGTAGGATCTCTGAATTATAAGGTAGAGATATTTTACTCACTTTCCTAGAATTCATTCCAAATTGCATTCCAAATAGTTAAGCCAATTCATATAACTTCAGGAACAGTTTATTGGTGTGCCAGTCTTTCCACAACCACCTGGAGCAGTTTTCAAATAGAGTAGAAGACATGAGCCCTATACTTAAAGTATGAACTAAGAAGCAGAGGAGAATTTACAGGTTGACAAGGCATTAAACAGTGCAGATGATTTTTTAAAATTTAAATTAAAACTTCTATATTTAGATTTAAAAAATAAACATAATCAATTATGATTGTGTTCAGTATGGACTTTAAGGGCCAATCCATTAATAGTTGTAAATTAGCATGTAGAAATGGTGCAAGTGGCAGTGTCCCATTTATATACAGTCTTTGCTGCCACCTGGGTAGTTTGAAAAAAAATTTAGGACCATTTCCAGTTTTTTTAAATAAGGCTTGTCTGCTAAGATGACAGTGTGTGTCGAGATGATAAGAAGAAACAAGGACAGAAGTTAGAGTTTTAAAAAGGAGGGAGGGCATGACGTAGTTGACATAGGACTAAAATTATTAAAATAGAATATACAATCTATATCTTATTACCTTCCTTCTTGGGGAGGGTAAAGAAATGGGATGGAGCAGAGGGGAAGAATGAGACATAGACTTTTGGACATAGCTAATGTGAGAATTTGTTTTTCTTAGGTGAACATATTTATTATAATTTATTAAATATTTGTAATAAATTATAAGTATTATATTATTGTTATGGTACATATTATGTTTTACATTAAAAAGTAAGTAGTAACTCACAAAAAATAGAATTGATCAATAGTAAATGAGGTAGGGATATTCCAGAAGTAATTAATGAGTTCTATAGGGAGTTCTTTTCATTGGACTATCACTCAGATAATTATTATTGATGAAAAGATTGACTTTATTGAGAAGTACAGAGAGAAGAGTAGAAAATAAATGGGAGATATTATGGGTCAATATCTGAAATAAGATGGATAAATTTAACCTGTATGATTTCTCAGAGGAAGCTTGTCCCACATCTAAGGCATAGATGCATCTGACAAGAGAAAGGATATGGACATGTCTACCACCGTATGATGCCTTGACCTTTTGATACTTAACTGTCAATTGACCTTCTACCTGTTTGGAACTGAGAGGACATAATCATGTGCTTCTCTTTCTTTTGGCAGAAGTGAGCCATAAATAAAAATACAAATAAATTGAGGAAGAAGTTTTCAGTTTTTATACTCACATGATTCAAAACTGACTTATTGGTAGAAAATAGTGCATATTTCCTATGACCCTTAGATTTAGCACTTAGATTAGAAAGAATGTACAATGTTATTGCACCATGGTGGGGAGCAGGCTCTAAAGAAATAAGATAATTACATGAACCGACTAGACCAGAAATAATGAGCAAAACTAAAACAGGCACAATTCTCCTGAGATCTCACATTTTTCTCTTGGCTTCTTTCCTGGCAGGTAGAACAGCAGCTGGCAACAGTATTGTGGAGATAGAGAACCCAGACACATCTCTCTATTTCTATTGAGAGCAGTAACATGGGCACAGAAACTAGGAATCATACTTGTCTTTTTGCTCTCTGACTCCACCATGTTGAATCCCTTGTGTAGTCTTACTGATGCCAGCTCCTCATTATCTCTCACATTTATTCTCTCTACTCATACCACAACCATCCCAATTTAGGTATTGACTGAGTATCAGTCTGTCTCAATATCCCTTATACTTATATAATAACCTCCCAATAGGGTTTCCTTAAATTAAATTACTTTCCTCTCCAATTCCCCTTCCCCATAATTGGCAAATTGGTATTCCCAAGTATAGATCAGACTATGTCACTCCACTACTCAAGAAACTTCAGTGGCCTTCCCATTGGTCATAAGATATAATACTGTCTCCTCTATTTGGTATTTAAGGATCTTCACAGCCTTCCTCCAGCCCATCTCCCTCATATATTGTTTGCTCTACCCAAACCAACATGCTTGCTATTCTCTCTCTACAACATTCCGTCTCCCATTGGCTGACTCTCATGCCTAGAACACACTCCCTCCCCACCACTCCTTCTTGGAACCCTAGCACTCTCTGTAAGACTCAATTTAGAAGATGCCTTTCCTTATTAGAACCAACCCCACTCTCAAATAACTGCATTTATTTTGTGTCTACCTATAATTCCTCATTTTATGATCATATCGTATATATGTGCAAGCTCCTTGAGGACAGGTTCTAGCTCCCTTTTGTACTTGCATATTCAGCCTTTAGCACAGTGCCTGGCATGTAGTAGTCATTTAATAAGTGTTTGTTCAACTTATTTAGCCATACTCTAATTGTGATTGTGATGGAATACCGCTGTATTGTAAGAAATGACAAGCAGGTTAATTTTAATTATTTTTTAAACCCTTGCTCTCTCTCTTGGAATCCATACTAAATATTGGCAATGGCTAGGTAATTGGGGTGAAGTGCCTTGCCTAGGGTCACATAACTAGGAAGGGTCTGAGACCAGATTTGAACCCCAAACTTCCTCTTTCCAAGCCTGGCTCCCTATCCATTGAGTCCCATAGCTGTCCCAGAGCAGGTTAATTAAAAAAAAATAAGGAAAAACCTACATGAAATCATAAAGAGTGAAAGAAGTAGAACCAAGGGACCATTATATAGAACAGTGATTCCCAAAGTGGGCACTACTGCCCCCTGGTGGGTGCTGCAGTGATCCAGGTGAGCGGTGATGGCCACAGGTGAATTTATCTTTCCTATTAATTGCTATTAAAATTTTTAAAAAATTAATTTCCAGAGGGCTAAGTAATATTTTTTCTGGAAAGGGGGCAGTAGGCCAAAAAAGTTTGGGAACCACTGATATAGAGCAACATAAATATTGTTTGAAGATTTACTTCTATCCCCCTTCGGAGAAACAATAGATAAATAGAAAAAAGTAAGACAAAGTTTTATAGACACATATGTTTTTGTCATATGCCTTTTCTATTGTGGAGAGGGAATGAAAGTGGGAGGAAGATACCTGGGAACTTTAATGTAACAAACAAATAAAATTAATTTAATAAAAATATAAGGTTTGTTCATGATGATAATGATACTTTATGGATATCATCTGCTGCTATTTGAAACCTGTTAGTGCTGAGAATTGTTAAGCAGACTGTGCTCCAAAATCTAAGTGGAATAGAATCAGAATAACCCATGCAGAAAAATGGCAAACTCATGAGAATCTTTATGGAAACCAGATAGACTGTGTATTGAAAATAAGCATAGGAATGGATTCTGCCATTTTGCATGAGCCCAAAATAGAAAAACACAACAGGATGGGAAAAAAATCCAGAAGTCTTCTCCAGTTAATGCTTTCCTGGATACCACTGCTTCTGTGAGTATAAATACCATGACTTCACCTCTTCAGCTGTTGCTGATGAACATTTTTGGATAATGAACTAAAGGAACTCCTCCAGGATTTTTAGTTGCCAAAAGAATAGGAAGCAACTTCAATTTTTAGAGGCCGCTATTGCTAGAATAGACATTTAGTAAGCATGACTAAGCTTACAGTCTTTGGAGAAAAGAACAATTTTAGAATAGGCTGCCTCAAGATATTGCATTTGCCAAAAAGACAATATGCTATCAGCCCCCTGAAAACCTTTTTGCATAGCCTTGCAGAGGAGAAAGAGAAATCTCAGAAGGTATCAGTTAAGAATTCAGGCTTTGCTGATCCTGGGTCAAGAACTCTTCATATCAGTCACTCCCTAGTGAGACAAAACAAATACAAGTCTAGGGCAGCTCAAAGGCACAATCATTCACCCAAGAAAAAAACATACACAGAGATAAGGAATCACTTAATCTCTCTTTCTCTCTCTGTCTCTCTGTCTCTCTTTTTCTGTCTCTTACACACACACACACACACACACACACACACACACACACACACACACACACACACACACACACCACTCAGGAACATCTGAAACCAAGAGCCATATTGTTCTGCTGTGATAATGTTCTTCCTACCTAGTTTTTTCTATCTTCCTTTATATACCAAATGGTTCTTCAAACACAGGATAATGAACATTCTCTAGAGAAATTAAGGAAAATTTATGTAGTTGAAAGGATATCCATCATTCAAGATTGGACTGCTTTAAAAGAAAAGAAGATAAAACTACCTACATTCATTTACCTACATTTGGTGCTATACCAATCAAGTGATCAAATTTATAGAACTAGATAATAAATTTCATTTGATAGAAAGTCTAGAATCTCAAAGGAAATAATAAAAAAGTATTAATGAAGAGAGCACAGTACTCCTAGAACTTAAACTATATTATAAAACAATAGTCATCAAAACTATTTGGTATATATTTTTAAAAAACAAAATAAAACAATAAAATGGATCAGTGAAAGATTCTAGATAAATAAGAAAGAGAAACAAACTTGGGTTTGAGAAAACCAAAAACATCAATCACTGAAAGAAAAGCTCTTTTAATGAAAAAAAAAAACTAATGAGAAAACTGGAAAGCAATCCTGCAGAAATTAGGTTTAGACCAGCATTTTACAACATAAAACACAATAACTTAAAATAGATATGCTGTCTAGTTATCCAAAGTTACACTATAAAAAATTAGAGAGTGGC
Organism: Gracilinanus agilis; assembly: GCF_016433145.1. NCBI lineage: Eukaryota > Metazoa > Chordata > Mammalia > Didelphimorphia > Didelphidae > Gracilinanus > Gracilinanus agilis. Next base: position 310,552,317 of record NC_058130.1, on the reverse strand, counting down.
ACTGTCACTTTCAGAACTATTAATGGGAAGATTTTTAACTAGGCAAAAACTGTTAGATCATAAAAGATAAAGGCAACAATTTTGACTACATAACTTTTTTTCAATCCTTAACATTAATAAAATAAATGAAGATAGAAGAGGAAATGGCAAGGTAGGAAAATTATTTGCATCAACTATCACAATAAAAGTATATTATCCAAAATATAGAAGGAATTTTCACAAATTTGTAAAACCAAGATGTATTCCCTTCTTGATGAATTGTCAAAGAATATGAACATAAATTTTTCAAGAGGATTAAAAACTCTTAGTTGTTGGAACATGAAAACATGTTCCAAATCAGTAATAGAAAAATTTAACTTAAATCAGCTCTGAGGTTTTGTCCCACACCATGCAAATTGACAAAAATGACTCCCCAAAAACCAATAGTGATGGAGAGACTGTGGGAAGACTAGCAACACTAGTAGACAATTGGCAGAAGTATAAATGATCTAACCATTTTGGATGTCAATTTGCAATTATACAAGGAAAATGACTAAACCATCCATTCATTGTCCAAATAATCCTCTACTAGACCTTTATTCTCAAAGAAGTTGAAGACAGAGACAAAAGTCCAACACATACCAAAATATTGATAGCAGCATTCTTTGTGGGAACAAAAATTTTATAATAGGTATCCTTTGATAAGAGAATGGCTAAAATATTTGTGTTGTGTGAATGAAACAGAATATTATAAGAAATAATGAATATGAAGAATTTAGATTAAACATGGGGGAATTTATATGAATTGATGCAGCACCAAATAAAACAATATGCACAATGACTACAGAAAAAACAACACACAAAAAAATGAAAAGATAGTTAAAAGTAAATTAGAATATTGTTGTTATTATTGTTGTTCAGTCATTTCAGTAATGTCTGACTATTCATGACCACATTTGGGGTTTTCTTGGCAAAGACACTGATGTAGTTTACTATTCAAGAAACTGAGGCAAACAGAGTTAAGTGATTTGCCCCCTGAGTGAGATACCTATAAAGTATCTGAGGTCAGATTTGACCTCATGAAGGGGAGTCTTCTTGATTTCAGGCCTGGCACTCTATACACTGAGCCACTATCAGTAATTAAAAAAAATAAGGAAGGGATTCTGAGAAAAAAGTAGTGAAACATACCTCTTTTTTCAATGCAAAGAGGTTGGAGACTATTAGGATGAAATGTTGTATATATTGTCAAACCAAGTTTCTATTATTAAATGTTTTTACTTATTTTACTTATTATTACTTATATCATAGGGAAGGGTTCAGTCTGGCAGATGGAGGGTTGAAATGAAAACAAAATATGTGGTTTAGTTTTGTGTGTTTTTTTAAATTAACTATAGAACTATGAGGACCATTTTCTAAATACTTATTGTTGAAATCTTGTTCATCTTTAATTATGTGTTCTGACTAAAGGCATTTCCACAGTGAAAGAAAAGGTTATACATTCTTTATGGACTATTGGCTGCCTTCCCAAATCTGAGGCCTAGTTACAAGGACTTTCACAATGCTGTTTTTCTTTTTAACCTTCCTTTTTTAAAAAGTATCTGTCTTTTAACATTCTTTTCTTTAAAAATTTAGAATTTCAAATTCTCTCTATCTCTCCCAACCATCCCCCACCAAAAAGGCAAGCAAAGTTTCATCAATTAATTATACATGTGAAATCATATAAAACATATTTCCATATTAGCCATATTGTTGGGAGGCAGAGTCAAGATGGCAACTTAGTAGCAGCAAAAGCTGAAACTACTCTGACAGTCCTTCCCAACCAATCACTGGAAACTGCCTCAAACTGATGAGTTAAAAACCAACAGCAAGACAGATTGAGGGTGCTCTCCCACTCAATACAACTTGAAAGATAGGCAGAGAGATTCCATTTTCACAGGATAAGGGGGAACCAGCAGCAAAACAGTACACAGAGGAGTGCCAGATAACCACCCTCACCCCCTACCTACTGTGCCAGGTTCTGAGACTGGGAATAGGCCAACTTTGGAATTGTGGGACCCTGACTACAGCAAAAACAGAGCACACCACATCCTAGACCCACCCCTTGCATTCTCAGGTCCTGGCACTATCCCACAGTGAGGCCTAGAAGTCCACAGTGCTTGGTACTTTCAAGCCTATGCTATGGTGAAGACCTAGACTGAGGGTAAAATATCTCACCTTGTAGAGCCCTGCAAGCCAGCTAGCAGAGGAGAGAGTCAATAGCTTTCCGAATTCCTAGTCAACAAGCCAAAAAAGGGTGGGAAAATGAGCAAACAGCAAAAGAAACAACTAACCCTAGAAAATCTCTATGGCAACAAAGAGAAAAACACAGAGTCAATAGGGGATGGAGAGATCTAAGCAACCACATACAAAACTTGAAAGAAAAATGGAAATTGGTTTCAAGTGCTGGAAGAACTCAAAAAGAATTCAAAAATCAAGTAAGACTGGTCAAAGAAAAATGGGAGGAAAAATGGGGAAAAGAAATGAAACTAATACAAAAAGAAAACAATAGCTTAAAAAGCAAAATTGGTCAACTGGATAAAGAGGCACAAAAATCTAATGGAAAAAAAGAGTGTCTTAAAAAATAGAATTGACCTACTAGGGGAAAAAGGGTGGGGGCAGGGAAGAATGCAATGAAGAAAAGAGTTCCATGAAAAGTAGAATGGACCAAATGGAAAAGATCATGGAAGAAATTCATTTTTTAAAAATTAAAAATGAGCAAATAGAAGCCAATGTCTTCATGAGACAGCAAGAAACAAAACAAAATGAAAAGAGTGAGAAAAATAGAAGAAAATATTAAATATTTCATTGAAAAATACAGCTGACCTAGAAAATAGATCCAGGAGAGACAATTTAAGAATTATTTGACCACCTGAAGGTCATGACCAAAATAAAAGCCTAGACATCATATTACAAGAAATTATCTTATTGACAATATTGCAAAATAATAATAACAATAACAATAATAATAATAAAGCAAGAAAATTACACTTTAATTTGACATAATATTATGTCAGTTCTCTCTCAGGAGGTGAATAGAATTTTTTCATCATGAGTCTTTTGGAATTGTCCTGGATCATTGTATTGATCAGAGTAGCCAAGTCTTTCAATATTGGTTATTCATGTGGTTCAATATCACTTTGCTATTACTAAACACAGAGATCTGTCAGTTCTTATCATTTCACTTTGCCTCAGTTCATATATGTCTCCCCATATTTTTCTGAAATCACCTGCCCTCATTATTTCTTATAGCACAACAGTACTCCATTACAATCATATGCTACAATTCATCTACCCATTCTCCAACTGATAAGCATCCTCTCAGTTTTCAATTCTTTGCCAACACAAAAAAAAGAAATACCATAATTATTTTTGCATTTATTGATCTTTTTCCTTATTCTTTTATCTCTTTGGATTACAGATTCAATGGCTATATTACTGGGTCAAAGGATTTTCCCACTTGGATGGTCCTTTGGTTATCTTGGACCAGTTCACAAATCCTCCAACAGTTCATTATTGTACCTATTTTACTTCATCCCCTCTAGCATTTGTCTTTCTGATAGATATGAGACAGTATCTCAGAGCTGTTTTAATTTGCCTTTCTCTAACCAATAGTGATTTAGAGTGTTACTTCATATGATTATAAATAACTTAATTTCTCCTTGTGAAAACTGCTTGTTCATATTCTTTGACCATTTATCAACTGTAGAATGGGTCTTATTTCTATAACTTTACCTCAGTTCCCTATATATTCATGAAATGAGACATGTATCATAGAAACTTGCTATAAATTTTTTAATATTGCTTCAGTGTCCATAATACCTTTTTAGTAAAATAGTTTCCCTAGGTAATTCTTAAATATTTTAAACTATTTAAAATTTAAAAAATATTTAATTATTTTTGCTTTTGCTTTGTCTGATATCAAGAGCTACCCCTGGCTTTTTTTTTTACTTCAGCTGAAACATAATAGATTCTGCTTTAGTCCTTTATATTGACTTTGTGAATATCTTTCTTTTTCAAGTGTGTCTCTTGAAAAACAACATATTATTGGATTCTAGGTTTCTAATCCATTCGGCTATTCATTTCTATCTTATGAGTGAGAGCATTCCATTCACATACAGAATTATGATTACTAAATATATATTTCTCTCTATCCTATTTTCTTCTATTTTCCTACTTTGTCTCTTTTTAACCTATCCTTCTTCAAAAGTCTGTTTTGCTTCTGAACACTGCTACCTTTAATCTTGCCTACTTTCTACCATTCCCTGCTCCCTAGATCTCTTATCTCCTTTTCTATTTCCTTGTGAGCAAGATATATTTCTATGTATCTTAGATAAGTAGATCTATACTTTTAACTGGATATCTAAATATATGCTTCTAGCTTTGAACCAATTCTGATGAGACTAAGGTTCGAGCATTGCCTGCTACTACCATCCATTTCCCACTCCATTACAAAAAACTCATTCTTGCATTCCTCTTTTATATGAGCAATTTTTTTCTCATTCTAACTCTCCCTTCCCCCTTCTCCAAATGCATCCCTCTTCTCGCATAGATTAACTTTAATAAGTCTCTTTTGATTACTCTTTCATGTTTATCTTTTTCTTAAATTTGGTTTTATTTTTATTAATGTCTCATGCGGTCATTTGTTTCCACTTGCCTGGCTCTAATTTTTAGAGAATTATTTTCCTCAGTGAATTTCTATATCTTTTTTTTCCATTTGGCAGCTCTGCCACCCATTACTCTGTACTTGGTCAATAGTAGCCAGTTATGATCATGAGGGATCAAAGACTAGAACTTAAACTAGGAGGACAGTGATCAGACCTTTTCTGGGTTCACATCATTTTGGAAACAACAAAAATGTAAAGGCTCCCAAAATGAGCTGTGAAAGTAGTAGGACATATAAAACAGAATATTAGGTAAGACATCTCACCCATCCCCAGCAACTCTAATATAAAGAACAAAGTTAAGAAATAGTCTAGAAATGTGAGCAAACAAGAAAAACAAACCTGACCATTAAAATACTCTATAGTGATCAGGAAATTCAAGACAAACTCAGAAGAAAATGACTTGAAAACATCAACAAAGAAAGTCTCAAAGGAAAGAAGCAGATTAGACACAAGTCCAACAAGAATTCCTAGAATGAAAGAAGAAAAAATATTTTAATCAGCTAAAACCTAATGATAGATATGCAAGAAAATTACAAAAAAAAGAGAATTAACAGTTTGTATAAAATAGAAACAAAAAATACTGAAGAAAATTGACTCCTAAAAATTAGAATTGGTCAAATGGAAGCTAATGATGCCAAGCATCAAGGAATTAATACTTCAGAGAACAAGAAATCAAATAAAGCAAAAATTCTAAAAGCCCTGGAATAATTTCTGCTACTTAGAGCTCCTGCATGAGGGGTTGTCTTCTTCCTTTCCCATTGAGCCAACCTAATCCAATCAGATCAAATCCAAACCTCTGACTCAACTTTAATTAGGTCAAGTTCAATTCCTTCACTTCTAGATAGTATATTAACTCCATGGAAGATGTTTCTCACAAGGATTCTTAGCCTTTCTCTATCTGATCCATTTCAATCCAAAAATCATTTATTAAGGACTTACTATGTGTCAGTCACTATACTGTGAAGATAGGATTAACTCTCCTCTTGCCTATTTTTAGCTAAACCAATCAAGAACTTAAAGAATCCCTACTTGACACTAAGTAAGAGAGTTTGCAAGTCACTTTATAGAGCAAGTTCATGCCTCCAAAGGTCACTACCCTCTCTCTCCTTGGGTAGTGTTAGGCAAATTTAAAGACTGTGATTGGATCCCATAAAGTAGGGGAGCAACAGGAAGTGACATCGAGAAAACTGCTTTTAAACGGCCATCTTGAGGATTCAGTCATTCACTTTACTTTGGTGAGCTGGACTGAAGGAGGAGACTTTTTCTCTGGATCCTGCATCTGCTTGCTGGGTGAGTAGCTGACCTTCCTTTCCTGGCTTTTGGAGAGATTGGTTCCGGAGATTCTTGCCTTGGCTTTGGAGGAAGCTGCCTTGGTGGAACCCTGGCTGAAGACACCAACAGGACTTCTGACTGAGGATTACTGGGAAAATCCACATGAGACAGATTCTTGGGGAAGCCCTGCTGGGGCTGAGCCTGGCTTCTCAGGATAAGGGCTGGTAGGCTTATTAGAATCCATCTCTTATCTTTGGGCCTGGCTCTCTGTCCACTGAGCCAGCCAACTTTTTCCCCAGTTAAGTTAAAGCAAGAGATTAAGAATTCACTTTTACAATACTAAGCACCGGGGATACAATTAATTAAAAATATAATTCTGGCCCTTAAAGAACTTACCACATAAAAAGGGAGATAACACAAAAAAGGAGTTAAGAAAGAAGAAGGGAGAAGAAGAATAGGATACTAGGGAGTACATGGTACAGAGGCATCTTATTCTATAAAGTTTAAAACAGGTAGAGCAGGAGATGCAAAGTGGAGAAATAATATTTAGCTATGGACCCATTGAACACTCTTCTGGACCCCATAGACCCTATTCTCAGAATGTTTTTAAATGGATAACAAAAATAAATAGCATTGCAAAGAAAACTATTTATAAAGAAATAAAATGTGGTTTTTCCCCCATCTAAGTTCATAAACTGGACCCCCTAAAGTGTATTTCTGGATCCCTTAAGATCCTTGAACTCCATGTTAAAAACCCCTGCAAGAAATGCCTATGCTAGCCAGAACTTCTAATGGTTCTCTCTTCAACACTCAGAATAGATTGTTTTTCTTTTCTGATAGGAAAACTAGTCCCTCTTCTTGAGAAGAAATTTGCATAAGTTGCCAACCAGTTTAGTCCTGACCTAATCTGATCCTTTCTCTTTAGCAACACTGGCGTGGCCCTGCAATCTCTACCTCTCTCTCTCTGCTCTCTGTCCATCTCTGTCTCCATATTGCTTTTTCTCTGTCGTGATTTCTAAGGCTGTCTCTGCCTCTCCTTTTTCCACCTTTTCTGGTGCCTGGGCCAATGAATGACAGGCCAGTAGTCTCTTAAGGGATAATAAAAGAAGAAACTCAAGAATGTGGGGGATTTGATACCCAGTTATATTCTTTTGCCTTTTCCAGTTTCCCTTTCATCTACTTCATTTTGTCAGACTTTCTGCACTAGCTAAGGAACTCTTGAATTCTGAAACTGAGGAAGTCACTGACTAAAAAAGAAATATCCACTTCAGGATTGCTGGTTAGTCAGTCCTCTGTATTATGATAATTAGATTAAGTCTACATTGCCCCTCTTTAGATTTAATCACCAAAGGTGAGAGTACCTTCCAATTCTGGGAAGTCCTAACCCACCTGTGCTAGAGTGAGTAACCAATCAGAATCATCCAACCACCCCCTAAAGCATCTATTGTGATTGGATATGCAAATTAGGAAGTAACAAAAGATGCTATCTTTTAAATATGATGGTAACTTCCTGTGGAGGGAGTTGGCATTTTGAACTTGGTACAGAAGGATCTCAGGACCTCTGACTGCTTCCCTTTGAATTGTCACATGGGTAAGTTAGGCTGAATCTCTCTCTCTTTCCTTTGTGTTTCTGGAGGCTTTACCTTCAGGGAGGTTTCTCTTGCCTCTCTAATTGTAAAAGGCCTTGTGGCTAGAAGCCTTGTTTAATTAAATTCTGTGCCCCTCTGCTGGGCCTCTAAATTCTTACCTGGTCCGGGCCAGAGTTTCTCTCTCTCAATTTCCCTACCTTCAACCTTCCTAATTGTAAATAAATGACCATAAAAGTCAATTTTGACTTCAGATCATTCCTTAATTGGGGAAATTTCCCCTGGTGACCACCTTTTAATATATTGAACCCATAAAACCCCCTTTTCCCCTTTACAGTACTCAGGCAAGAACTAAAACAGAAGAGGTGGCCAAGACCATAAAATCCTGTCTCATGCTGAATTGAATGAGCACATATTCTAGCTATCATCTGTGAGCAGTAACCCAAAGAAGTAACACTTATTTCCTACCAAGTTACATTCTTCTGGATTTCTCCTTCATGCCCCTTGACTTTCTCCCCTTGCCCCTCTGCTTTTCATCTTCTTATGTGTTGTCTTCTTTGTTGGATTGCAAGCTCCCTGAGGATAGAGTGGTCTTTTATCTCTTTTTCTTTCCCCAGGTTTTAGCACAATACTTTAGTAGCTGCTTTTTGACTAACTGGCTTAAGATAACTATCAGGGAAAGGAGCATTAACTCTTGAAAGACCAACAGAATTTTCAAGATATCCTCACATAGTTGGTCAATCTGAAGAGAGAGAACATCAAGTTTGGAGTCACTTCTTTTAAGATCTACCAAGACTATACTTCTTGGTACAGTGGACAATTCTTTGATTCAGTGACCCTTGGCAGAGGAAGGAAAGTGGGGTGGGAGGGAAAATTATGCAGAAGCACAAAAATTTGTATATGCCAATTTACCAATTAAATGAAGTGAATTTTACTAATGAAATCTTTGTCCCAAGGGGTCAAAGTCCATATTGCAATAGGATCATTACTATTATACATGTGAAATAAAAAAAACTAGCATCTTTTATAACCTTTCTAGTATCAAATGCTACGATAGGAAAATAGGAATAAGTATGACTAATTGTCCAGATTGTTAAAATGTTTCTCCTTTGTATCCCTAGAGAAATATTCAGACATCCCATTTCTGTCCTGCTAAATTTAGGTTTTCACTTAGTGACATCACTTTCACCTCCAAACACCTTCAGTGACTTCTACTCACCCTTTTCTTCTGATATATATTATGCCATCTTACAAGCCTTTACTATTCCTTAATTGGACTTTCTTTTTTCCCTGGCACATTCCTACAAACCAACACCTAATCTCCTAGGATTTTAGAAAAATATCATTTTGTCCACTTACAGCTTTTTGCCCACAATATGAAGAAAGAAGAACAAAATGGTCTAGGCTGAAGAGAAATGAGAAGAATAGTGCTATTTGGAGCTCAATGAGGAGAGCAGGTCAGAGGTGGACAGAGTCAGTGATGCAGAGGGCCAAGGAACAAAGTAAGGTAGGAGGAAGATAATTGCTATAGTGGTTGAACCAGTACCTGAAGGTGACCTTTGCCTTTCATATCTTTTGTTTCCAGACCAAGGTGTGAAGTCTTATGACTCAGATGCTTAAGGACCAGGTTTTCATCCACTATCATTCTCCAGGAGTACCCTTATAAAGTGAAGATTTGGCCCTGAAGTAGTTTATTGATCTTTTAATATTTGTTCTCCTTCTTTTGAAATAATCCTCCAGACACAAGACTTTTTCAACAAATATTTCTGATGTTCTTTGCAAACAGAATTCAATGTAGTTATATAAAGAAATTACCCAGTGACTCCTGTAAGTGGCAGCTGAGGGTTGGGGAGAAAGGATTCTATCCTATATATAGATGGGATGGTGAACAATCCTGGAGGAGTTGTGTGTGGTAAAATGATTTAGAAATGGAAAGAGTTGTAAGTGTTGTTTGGTGCTGTGAAAAAAGTACTACATCAAAGGAACTCAATTTAAATCGAAGTTAATTCTGCTATTTACTACCTTTGTAACTTTGGGAAAGTCATTTAACTACTCAAGGCCTACTGTCTTCATTCCTAAAATGAAGGATGGGTGAGATTATACTAAATGGTCTCTAAATTCCTTTCTAGCTTTAAATCCTATGATGAAAAAAGTATTCCCTTTTTGGCTCAAGAACTATTTTCCGTGAATGGCAAATGAAGGTGATTGTCACATACCTCCTCCTTTGGAAATCCACTGCTATCAGAGGTACATGCTGGGAGCTAAGATGGTGGACTAATGGACACTCAGCTCACCCAAACCCTCCAGACACACAGAAAGAGAAAATAAAGTGCCTCAAAACCAAGGAAAGCAGAAGTGGTGTGCCTCCCTGGGATGAGAAGGAATAGTGTCCCAGCAGGTGCAGCCTCAGGGAAACTGGAAGAACTCTTTGGAGCAACCCAAAATGCTTCCACATGGCCTGAAGTAATGAAATAGCAGGTAAGGATCATCCCTGTATGCTACCAGGAAACAAAAAGGCTGAGTCAAGGAATAGAGCCCAACACCAGGCCTATGCACTTCCACATGGCTTGGAAAGTGGGGAGCAACCTTATGAGATTTCACACTTCCTGAGGCAACAAAATAGCCGAGTGGGGAGCAGCCCACCACAGAAGACAACAGAAGAAGTGATGGCACAGGGAGTGGAATCTGATGGACAAAACAGCTACAATCCTCCCCATAAGAAACCAACTGGGCCACTTCCTCAGAGTGCACACTGAGGGACTCAGAGATAGTTGGGCCTACCCCTAAGCACCAGAGAACTCATCATTGCAAGCTTGTGTTCTCTCACATTGTACACAGAGATGGATATATTGGGGTACAATCGAATGTAATGGACTTCTCTACTAGCAGCAATGTAATGACCCAGAACAATCCAGAGGAACTTATGAAATGGAATGCTATCCACATCCAGAGAAAGAACTGTGGGAGCAGAAATGCAGAAAAAAAACACATAATTGATCACATAGTTCAATATGGATATGATTAGAGTTTGGGCATTAAAAGATCACTCTGCTGCAAATATGAATAACATGGTTATATATAGTTTTTAAACAATGATACATGTATAACCCAGTGGAACTGCTTGTCAGATTCAGGATGGGAGAGGGAAAGGGAGAGACAAGGAAATCATGAATCATGTAGCCATGGAAAAATATTCTAAATTTTAAAAAAAGAGGGGAAAAAATCAGCAGATATTTAATGCATAAGCCATCTAATAAATATTTCATATCAGAAGGAAAAAGAAAAGTATTCTCTCTGCCCCAGGAGGAGAGAGAGAGAGAGAGAGAGAGAGAGAGAGAGAGAGAGAGAGAGAGAGGAGAGAGAGAGAGAAAGAATAAAAGAAATTCTAAAAGAGTATAACTGAACAGATGGAAAAGGAAACACAAAAGCTCAGGGAAAAATATAACTCTCTAAAAACTAGAATGGAAGTCACTGACTGCATAAGACACCAGGAAACAATCAGAAAAAATCAAAAGAATGAAAAAATAGAAGAAAATCTGAAATACTTCACTAGGAAAAAATCTGACCTGAAAAATAGTTCTAGGAGAAACAATCTTCAGGAATCATCAGAATACCTGAAAGCTATGAACTGTAAGGGTTAAAAATAAAAGGTTGGACTAAATATATAAAAATGTACTCACCAAAATTATTATTCAATTCAGAATGACTTTATAGCAATTTATTTATAAAATAGAGGGGAAAAGTGAAAGTAAGGAAAATGAGAGAGTAGATAATTACTCCAGCCTGGTCCAGTCCAGGCAGGGCTTCAGAGGTCCCAAAAAAGGGGGCCCAGAGGTAAATTAAGCAAGGGTTTTAGACACGAGGCCTCCTCCAAGAGGAGGGGCCTCTACAAAGGATAGTACCTCCAGAAAAGCCAGGAAAGGGAGTCAGCCTTTTTCACTCACCCACATGGTAGTCCTAGAGGAAAATCCAAGAGTAGTCTGAGGTCCCCAGCCAGAGCTCCTCCAGGGTCAAGTTTGAAGACTAAAGAGTTGGTTACAGGAAGTTCTTGCCATTTTTAAAGACCATTCCTTTTGTCACTTCCTGTGTTTTCCTTCCACTTTATGTAGACCAATTGCAGCTATAGCTTTGCTTAGGACTGCCCATGGGGTGGTCAGTGGGTTTCTGATTTGTCATCCACTATAGCACATGTGGGTCACAGACCTCCCCATACTTAAGGATAAAATGGGGTGTATACACTTCTGGTGTTTAAATCTAAAAATGGGTAGGGGAGAGTTAATCCCATCTTCACAGAACAAAAAGGGAGTCTAGACACCATATTAAAAGAAATCATCTAGGAAGACTGCCTTGACAGCCTTAAAAATGAAGGGAAAATAGAAATTGAAATAATTCATCAATCACCTCCTGAAAGAGATGCTAAAATAGAACATCCCAGGACAATTCCAGCAAAATTGAAAAATTCCCAGGCCAATGAAAAATTATTGCAAGCAGTCAAAAGGAAACAATTCAAATATCATGGAGGTATAGTCAGGATTATACGAAATCTGGTAGCTTCTACACAAAAAGACTGAAAGGCATATTAAGTACATTCATATCTGGGAAGCTGATAATAGAGATATTTAAGATATCTGTGATACTTGAGATACTTAAGGTACTTAAAATATTCAAGATATCTAAAACACTTAAGGTACTTAAGAACTTCATCACTTTAAGAAGATTAAGACATTAAGGAGTTTAATTAATTAGATTAATTAACTAATTAATTTAATTAAGACATTAAGAAGGAGTCTACAAAGAAAGTAGGAAAGGAATAAAAGAACAGGATGGGATGATAGTTTTTAAAAAATCAAGGGATGGGAAAGAGGAACACATGGGAAGAAGAGAAAAGGAGAGATACAAAGGGGAAATTATCTCACACAAAGGTGGCACCTAAGTGTCAATACAGTGGATGAGAAGTTTGGAGGGGGCGGATGGCCAATACTTGAATTTTACTCTCATCAGAATTAGTTCAAAGTGGAAACAACATCTACACTCAGCCAGCTATAGAAGCCTACCTTACCCTGCAGAGAAGGAGAATAGGAGAAGGGTGGATAGTGGACAAAAAGGAGGGCAAATTGGGAGGGGTAAGAGGTGGTAGTCAGGAACAAAGCAGCCATGAATAGGGAAAGGCCAAAAGAAGAGAGACAGAAGGGTAAATGGAAAAAATAAAATGTAAGGAAACACACAATTAAGAATCAACTGAGACTGGGAATGGGATGGACTTGCCCATTAAAAAAAAGAGAGAGAGAGAGAGCAGAGTGGATTAAAACCCCAAATTTCAAAATATACTGTCTATAAGAAACATATTAAAAGCAGAGAGGCACACACAGAGGAAAAGTAACAGGCTGGAGCAGAATTTATTATGCTTCAGATAAAATAAAAGAATAAGAGAAAGCAATCATGACCATAGAAAAAGCAAAAGTAAAAGCTGATTTAATCAAAAGAGATTAGGATGGAAATTACATCTTGATAAATGGTGCCATAGGCAATGAAACAATATCAATGCTTAACATATATGCACCAAGTAGCATGGCATCAAAATTCTTATAGGAAAAGTTAGATGAATTCTAAGGGAAAATTGACAGTAAAACTTCACTAGTGGGATACTTCAACCTTTTTCCTCTCAGAAGTAGATAAATCCAACCAAAAAATAAATAAGAAAGAAGTTAAGGAGGTAAATAGAATTTTAGAGACGTTAAATATGATAAGCCTCTGGAGAAAACTGAATGGGAATAGAAACAATTATAACTTTTTTTCAGCAGAACATAGCATCTTCACAAAAAATGACCATATAATAGAGCACAAAACTTTACAAAAAAAGTAAAATATCAAATGCATCCTTCTCAGACCACAATGCAATAAAAAATTATATTCAACAAAGGACAGCAGAAAGAAAGACTAAAAATCAATTGGAAACTAAATAATCTTACCCTAAAGAATGAGTGGGACAAAGAGATATAAGGGCTAAAAATTAAGGTTGGACTAAATATAAGAGAATATGGTCACCAAAATTAATATAATTCAAGTCAAATTACTCTTTATTTAGCAGCTTTATTTAAAAAATAGAGAGAGAGTGAGTAGAGAAATGAGAAAGATGGTAGAGAAAGTATCTATTCTAGCACACTAGATAATTTAGCCCAGTTTGGCCCAGGCAGGGCTTAATGAACCCTCTACCAGAGGACCCCTCAACTGGAGGGCCATTTAGCAAGAAGACCCAGTAGGGAATAACCACGTGGCCTCCTCCAGCAATTAGTCTCTTCAGAATCCAGGAAAGGAGTCAGTCTTTTCACTCACCCATGTGGTAGTCCAAAGGGAAGATCCAAAAGCAGTCTTACCAGAAGCAGTCCAAGGTCCCAAGCTGTAGCTCTTGTAAGGCCAATTTCAAAGGAGAAAGTGCGATTGGACAGCAAGTTTAGGGCTTTTAGAGTGCTTTTTCCACATCACTTCCTATCATTTCCTCCACTTTACAGGGACCAATTTCAGTCTTTAAATTTGCTTAGCACTGCCCAGGGGGCAGTCAGTTGCTTCTGAGTTGTCACCCACTTTTGCAAGTGACTTGTAGGACCTCTGCTACATAGGCATTAAATAGGGGTGTCTTGCTTTGGGAGATGTAAACTCCTGTAGTAAGTACTTTGTGGACTTCCCTTACTTTAGGGTTAAGTATGGGTGTATTCTCTTTTGTTGATTAATTCAAAAGTAGATAAAGGGAAAGTTAATCCTATCTTCACAGAGCAAATCATAGAAACAATCATTTCATTAAAGAGAATAACAAATAAGAGTCAATATACCAAAATTTATAAGATGTAGCTTATACTTGGGAGAAAATCCCTATCTCTAAATGTTTACATCAATAAAATAAAATAAAAAGATCTACTCCTACTAGGCAAGGTAGTTGGAACTGCCAAGGAGTCAACAGAGAAGAGAGGAAGTGAGGTTTTGAAAAATTTGGCCCAGGTCCATATCTATACAATCAAGAAGTCCTTTATATATATATAAATGTTTTTTTTCCACAAAAAATTGTCAAATCAGCAATAAAATCCCCAAGATATATCTCCAAGCCAATAACCATTTATTAAAGAGATTTGACCCCTTTAATGAGTGAGACCTTTGTATGAGTCTTTGTCATATCTGAGATGTCCACCTCTTCCCCAGTACAGATTTTATTACCCTTAGGACCCAGACAGTCCAGATGGTATACCACAAAATGCAAATTATCATTTGTATTTCCTGAGGCAATGGCATAAAAGTCTTTACCTGAGCCCTAACAATGAATAGAAGTTGAACAATACTCAAGCAAGTAGAATCCCATCCAATGCTGGACAATTAAGGGAAATTACCGAGGTAAAGGGACTCTTAAAATATCTTGGGAACTTTCCATGAGTAGTCACAAAAGGGGAAAGATAAGCTGATATGAATCAACTCACAGGGTGGGCAGCATGTACACCCATCACTAAGGGGTCATTAAATGGGCAATGGAATGCTTATCTCCCCTATTTGGGTTAGGGGAAAATGTCAGAGGCTAGAGATATGAATGACTCCTTTCCTCATGTTGACATTTAATTGTCAGGCCACATGGGTGGAAGTCCTCTATCTAAGACATTTTTATAGTTAAGCAAATGCACTCATGACTCTTATTATACAATCTTAAACCTGCTTTTTGTGACATAAAAAGTCTGATATAAGAAATGTGAGTATAATATGAATCAGTATCTATATGGTCAAACAATCACGTTTAATCAATACATATGAATGCAGTTACATTGAACAATCATTTAGACAATCACAATAACCTGAGGGATGCTAATTGGAAATAAACTAGGGATAAATCATAACAAAGTATTCATAATACTATCATAGTAACTCTTGAATCCATGATTGTTTAGGAACAAATACTCACCCCTAGACCTCATATTGATCTTTTAAAATATTATATCTCTTTCTTTTCTCCAAAAGGTTGCTCATTTAAACCACCATCTATTTGCTAAGGAGTGGTGTAACAGGCAGGACACAATGTGCAACAGATATAGTGGTGATATGGAAAGAGTGTTGAGGTTCAAGAGATATCTGAGTTTGAATTTCTCCTCTAATATGTACTGGAGCCTCGTGATCCTCTTTTATATAATGGGTATAGTATACCACCTACCTCAGAGGGCTGTGAAGATCAAATGAGGTACCCTACATAAAGTGTTCTGAAAAACTTAAAAAGCATCATAATAAGAGTTAGCATTTACATAGCATCTATTACTATGTGCCAGGCACTGTGTCAAGTACTTTACAAATATCATTCTTATTATTTAAATATTAGCTCTAATTATTTCCCCTTTGCTTCTCCCCTGCTTCATTTGTATAGGGATACATAGAACACCCCTAACTTTTTCTTGGATTAAGACAAAAGGGAGTTCTTTCTTGAGCAAAGAAACAAGAAAAAACTAGGGAATCAGGCAGCAAGTAATCTGAACTCCAACCTTGATCAAGTGACACAGTCATTCATTCATTCTTTCATTCAACAAATATTTACTCCAGCATTTACTGTTTGCAAGGTACTCTGATATTTGTGTAATGAAATAGAAAGATGGCTGAGGGCTGTTTTCTACCTTCCTAAGAAGTCTCGTTAAGGAACTCTGAGGAACCACCTCACATCTAGTAGAATGGCCAATATGACAGCAAAGGAAAGTAATGAATGTTGGAGGGGATGTGGCAAAATTGGGACATTAATGCATTGCTGGTGGAGTTGTGAATTGATCCAACCATTCTGGAAGGCAATTTGGAATTATGCCTAAAGAGCTTTAAGGGACTGTCTGCGCTTTGATCCAGCCATATCACTGCTGGGTTTGTACCCAAAAGAGATAATAGGGGGAAATGCTTGTACAAAAATATTCATAGCTGTGTTCTTTTTTGTGGCAAAAAAAACTGGAAAATGAGGATGTGTCCATAGATTGGGGAATGGCTTAACAAATTATGTTATCAGATGGTGATGGAATAATATTGTGCTCAAAGGAATAATGAACTGCAGGAATTCCGTGTGAACTGGAATGACCTCCAGGAAGTGATGCAGAGTGAAAGGAGCAGAACCAGGAGAACATTACTTCCCTACTAGCAGCAATGCAATGATCCAGGACAATTGTGAGGGACTTATAAGAAAGAATGCTATCCACATCAGAGAAAGAACTGTGAGAGTAGAAATGCAGAAGAAAACTATATGATTGATCACATGGTTCGATGGAGATATGATTGAGGATGTTGACTTTAAATGATCACTCTGTTGCAAATATAAATAATATGGAAATAGTTTTGAACAGTGAAACATGTAAAACTCAGTGGAACTGCTCATTGGCTCCGGGAGAGGGCAGGGAGGAGGGTAGGGAAAGAACATGAATCATGTAACCAAGGAAAAATATTCTTAATTAATTAATTTAATTAAAAAATTTTAAAAAGGAAGACTCATTAAGGGAACAGCAAGGATTATAGATTTAAATCTAGAAAGTCTTTTAAAAGTCTTTTGAGGAGACTAAGAAAGAAAGCCTTTTAAATGACTTGTCCATCACCACACTGTAATAAATGTCTATAAAGAGTTTTTCCCCTAAGTCTTCTTGACTCCTAGAGTTTGGTACCACAATCTACTCTGGCATTATGGAAAAAACTCCCACCAATTTTGGAATCAGCACACCTGGATTGAATCCTACCTCTGCTACTTAACTGTGTAACCTTGGTTAATAGTAACTACTTCTCTCTGCTTCTCAGTCTCCTTATCTGTAAAGTAAAAGCATTCCAGATTTCTTTCTTTTGGATCAGAGTTGGGATCTCAGTAAAAGCAATTCCAATACTGATCTGTACCTTCTTTGAAATTAATTGTCTTGGAATGTTGTCTAAGGCTTTGAGAGTTTAAATGATCTCCCTTCCGCCATGTAGCCAATCTGTTTGAAAAAAGAGATTTGAACCTAGTTCTTCCAATCCCCAAAGCAAGCTCTTAAAAAAAAGACAATTAAATATTAAAAAGCAAGCTACAGAGTTCACAATTTTACAACCATTTTCACAGCAGTTAAACTCCAAGAAGTTTGAAATGCAGGAAACATACAATGTAAGTAATAAAGGTATATTCTACTCAGTAGGTGGAGGAACCAAGATTAGATTAAGCATTTATTAAGATAGTTAAAGACTATTTTCTTTTTTTTTTAATTTTACTCTTAATATAGGTATAGTATAGTTTCTGTGCGCCATTGACCCTTGCTAGTTGTTCCATTAGGTCAGGGAACATATTTCAAACATATTTCATTTAAACTTTGTACCTGCCCCAAACTCATTAGCTACCAATGATGTATGAAGATGAATCAGAGTAGACAGAAGGTAGCACAGTTCAAGTACTACCATGCTGACATCACTATTGCCTCTGAGGCACAAAGTACCTCTACCTTCCTTGTCATCAGACTAAATTTTCCATAATAATAGTTTCAGGTTAGGGCTGGAGACAGGTCCCTTTGGGCAGAAAGGTTAACTTTTACCTCTGGAGATGAAGAATTTTTGAGAGATGTGGAAGGATAACCCATATAGTCAAACAACAAAACCCAGGTAGTTCATTAGACAAATCTGATCTCCCAACCAATAAGCTGCCAGCAGCAAGGTACAGACATCCTCTAAAAACTCAGCAATGAAGAAAGTCAGATTGGAGCTTCTGGAAACCTATAGGAATGTGTTCAGTATATATCCAGGAGGCACCTCATGTCATTTGGCTTTTCAGTGCTCCAAGCAACTCACTAAGATCAGATAGAGGAAGATCTTCAATGGGAACTCCTGACACCAATGGCATCACAGGTCCAGACTCCATTTCCTTCTGTACCTGGCACAGTGCTCTATATACAGCAAGCACTTAATAAATGTTCACTTAACTGAATTGAAAATGCTATCACTGAAATATGGTGATGCTTAATTATTTATTAAAGAGGTCTATTTTAATAGAAATACCTAAATTATGGGATTGTAGATTTGGAGATGAATGGGGCTTTAGACATTATCTAGTCCAATTCCATTATTTTACAGAGGAGGAAACTAAAATCCAGAGATTAAATGGCATACCCATGGCCATACAAATAGGCAAAGTGGGAGGAGTAAATAAGCATTTGTTAAGCATCTTTTATGTGCTATGTTCTATGTTAAGCACTTTATAAATAATATATCATTCAATCTTCACAGCCACTCTGGTAGATAAGTGCTTTTATTATGCCCATTTTATAGTTGGGGAAACTGAGGTAGGCTTAGCTAAGTGACTTGCCCAGAGTTACTCAGTTAGTAAGTATATGAGGTCAGATTCAGATTCATTTCTTCCTAACTCCAGAGCCAGTTAGCTCCACTAAGCTAAGCAGCTGCTTCTATACTCTGACTTCAAATTCAATGCTTTCTGCAATATACTTTATCTTTTGGCAGTAGCACAAAGTGCCATGGCCATGGCCTGTGCTCCTCAAGTTAAATACCTTGGTGAAGCCTAGCAGTTCATACCATAATTTCAGAGGCCAGATACCACCTAGTGCTGGCTTACCCTATTGGCAGTCAAAGCACTAGGAAGAAATGCCTCTAGAGCCCTAACCGTGCAAACTCAACCCTATAAAATAATATAAAGCATTGTAAAATGCCAAGATTTTATTTAGTATGGCAATTACATAGGCATTATGATTGATTTTTATGTTTCCTATTTCCTCGTGGTTAGTTACCCAATTATAAGAATAAAAAACAAACAAACAAGCAAACAAACAAAAACAAGTACCACATGACCTGTTGGAGGATATTGCAAGATGGCAGTGGAGAAAGCACTCACAGAACTCTGAGGGTCATCAGTTTAAGTGATGAATCATGAAACTTTTATCTTCTCTGATAGAAAGCTTGAAATACCACAAATGATCACTCATATAACTTTTTAGTCATAACAGTAGCATTTGACCCTGTGATGTCTGATAGGGGGCAGTGATTTCCAAAGGTTGAAGACAATGTACTCTATAAAGAAAAGTTTGGTTTTAAATTAATCAGTTATTTACTTTCCAAAATAAGTTTTAATTCTCTCTGCTCTCCATGGTGCTAGGTAATTTAGTAAGATTGCTATCAATTCCCTTCACCAGAATTACAATCTAATTATTGCTAAATAGAATTCTTTCTGAGCTGTTCAAAGTTATCCTGTGACCTTTCATGAGACTGGATTTTCATATTATTATTTCATTTAGCCTTTCTGAGGCTCAGTTTTTAAATCTGTAGAATGGAGAGAATAATAACTGCTTTATTTACCTCATATAGTTTCCATGAGGAGCAAATGAGATCACAAAGGAAAATGGTTTTGTAGTTACATAACTGAATTATTAGTTTTTGCTTCTTCTGTAGGAAAGATTGATTCAAAATATAAATTAAAATCTTCTTGCAATTAATTTATAGCTATAAAGAACAAGTTCCCTTCTTTGTTCCATTACTCATCATTACCTAACATGAAGTCATCCAACACTTTCTTTTTTTAATTTATCAAATATCACTTCTGTAAGTTTTCTGTCTTTGAAAGCTTTTTATATTGAGAAATCCAACCACACAAAATTGGTTTATTCTAGTATGCTGAGTAATGGTATCTAAATTAATGCTATGAAATTAGAGCTATTGACTAGCTCATTTATTAGTAGTCTTCTATATTAAGTTCTTATCTAATGTTTCATCATGGTATGATGAGATCTTATGTTTTCCAAAGTGATGCAAATGGAAAACCCAGTTTGAGTCCTAGGTTACACCCAGCTGGAAAGCTTCAAGTACTAGACTGATGATAAATTATCTTACAAGCACTCAGCTAAGAAGGTTCAGAGAGGACTGGCTCCAGAAGAATGTCTTTCGCAGTACAGTAATTGGGGGGGGGAGGACTCAATAACTCATAATAACAATCTACAAAAGGCCTTGGAGATGGAGTAGGGGGTTGTAATTTTTGTGTGTGGTAGAAGCACCCATATCAACAAAATCATGGATTCCCAAATCATTAAAATCTTTATTTTCGGGGCAGCTGGGTAGCTCAGTGGATTGAGAGTCAGGCCTAGAGACGGGAGGTCCTAGGTTCAAATCCAGTCTCAGACACTTCCCAGCTGTGTGATCCTGGGCAAGTCACTTGACCCCCATTGCCCACCTTTACCACTCTTACACCAAGGAGCCAATACACAGAAGTTAAGCGTTTAAAAAAATCTTTATTTTTATGTGATCTTATCCCTATTCTTACTTTCCCAATATAATACATAATTATATATTAAAATATATATATATATATTTATGGGGGTATTTTTGATGAGAGTATTGGTAGGGAACCAGAATAAAGAGTTTTGCACAGTGAATCACATCTTTATTATCCCACAGTTGCTTAGAAAATGTAGAAAATACAAAATCCTACCATGCTTGTTGTTTCTTGATTATGAAAATTAATTGGCAAAACACCACATTAAGGGCTCTCTAACACAAAGGTTCTCTCAAACATATAGCAAAATCATGCAATGTTCCTTATATGAGATAATCTGGTTCACTGGTTTGTTATCAAGTGTATCAGGCTAGTAATAAGGAAAAAGACTTTTACAAAAATATTTATAGCTGCGCTCTTTCTTGTGACAAAAAAATTGGAAAATGAGAGAATGTCCTTCAATTGAGGAATGGCTGAACAAATTGTGGCATCTGCTGGTGATGGAATACTATTGTGCTCAAAGGAATAATGAACTGGAGGAATTCCAGGTGAACTGGAAAGAACTCCAGGAATTGATGCAGAGTGAAAAGAGAAGATCCAGAAGAACATCATACACAGAGACTGAATAGAACATAGCAGACTTCTCTATTAGCAACAATGCAAGGATCCAGAGCAAGGCTGAGGCTTATGAAAAAGAAAACTAGCCACATTGAGAGGAAGAACTGTGGGAGGAGAAACACAAAGAAAAACAACTGCTTGGACACATGGGCTGATAGGGATATTACTGGGGATGTAAACACTAAGTCCAACTATCAATAATATGGAATTAGGTCTTAATCAATGATACATGTAAAACCCAGTGGAATTGTGCATCAGCTACAGGGGGGCTGGGAGGGTTTAGGGGAAAGGAAAAGAACATGAAACATGTAACTATGGGAAAATATTCAAAATTTAAATTTATATTAAAAAAATCATATCAGGCTAGGTATTAAACAGAAAATTATATGCTCATCAAGCATCTATCACTGTGATGGAGCAGATGTACCACAGAGATCAAATTGAAGAGAAATTCTCCTATGTATAATGAAGTCCTCTATATAGTCCTGTGTGAGTATGAGATTTTTCGCTTACACCAAATGCCATGCTGCAGAACCTAATAGAAATGATGAATAAATACTCAAAAGAGTTTGGATTGACCATATGCATGACGACCAGAATATGATATACTTTTGAATAGCCAACCATTATAGTTTGTTCATTAACATGTATAGCATAGACAAACAAGACAAATCCACAAATAGTTGCGCTGGACAAGAAGAGCTTGTTGGAAATTGGAGGACTTCTTTACTGACTTCAAACTTCTCCTCCAAAAAAAGTTCTATTTTTTAAATGCCCATATTCTAAATTAAATGCCAATATTCAAAAGTCCCCCCAAAACTGAAAGGAAATATCAAACTTAAGACAATGGAGATGCACATAGATGACATGAATAGGAAGTAATGTATAACAAATTAACTTTTAAGAAGAGTAGTTTTAAAAAATGTCATCAGGGAAATGTATGTTAAAAAAAATAAAGAGCTAACTAGGAGAGATCAAGATGATCACAAGAAAGATAGATTGCTACCTACAATTTTGGAGGGAACATTCAAACTGATTAAAATCATAAATTCATTTGAATATTGAGTGTTTGAATATTAGAAATCTTATCTGATTTGCTAAAAAATGGAGCCTTAGGACAAATAAAAGCCAACAATTTGAGCTAAGTTGTTCAGATAGCTGAGAAAAGAAAAAAAACTTCATTTGCAAATCTCTCAAAATTTGAAATATCAGAGATTATTGCCCTTCTTATAGCATTTTAATGCAGTTGTGGTACAGAGGGAGAGTATTGCATTTGAAATCATAGACTTCAAATTCTCTTAACTTTACCAGTTCATTGTTTATTTTCTCAAAAACATTTATTTAATTAATTAAATTATAATATTTTTCCATGGTTACATGATTCATGTTCTTTCTCTTCCCCCCTTCTGGAGCCGATGAGCAATTACACTGGGTTTTACATGTATCATTGTTCAAAGCCTATTTCCATATCATTAATATTTGCAATAGAGTGATCATTAAAAGTCAATATCCTCAATCATATCCCCATCAAACCATGTGGTCAATTATATGTTTTTCTTCTATATTTCTACTCCCATAGTTCTTTCTCTGGATGTGGATAGTGTTTTTTCCCATAAGTCCCTCAGAATTGTCCTAGATCTTTGCATTGCTGCTAATAAAAAAATCTATTATATTAGATTGTGCCACAATGTTATCAGTCTCTATATATATAAACAGTTCTCCTGTTTCTGCATCAATTCCTGGAGGTCTTTCTAGTTCATATAGAAATCTTCCAGTTGATCATTCCTTTAAGTACACTATAATATTCCATTGCCATTAGATACCACAATTTGTTCGGCCATTCTCAAATCAAAGGACATCCCCTCATTTTCCAGTTTTTTGCCACTACAAAGAGCTCGGCTATAAATATTTTTGTACACATATTTTTCCCTACTATCTCTTTGGGGTACAAACCCAGCAGTGGTATGACTGGATCAAAGGGAAGATAGTCTTTTTTAAAGTCCTTTGGGCATAGTTCCAAATTGCCTTCCAGAATGCTTGGATCAATTCACAACTCTACCAGCAATTCATTAGTGTTCCAGTTTTGCCACATCCCCTCCAACATTTATTATTTTCCTTTACTGTTATATGGGCCAGTCTGCTAGGTGTGAGGTGGAACCTCAGAGTTGTTTTGATTTGCATTTCTCTAATTATGAGAGATTTAGAACCCTTTTTATGACCTTATTGACAGTTTTGATTTCTTTATCTGAAAACTGCCAATTTATGTCCCTTGCCCATTTATCAATTCAAGGACAGCTTGATTTTTTTGTACAATCAATTTAGCTCCTTTGTCAGAGGTTTTTGTTATAGATTTTTCCCCAATTTGTTGCTTCCCTTCTAATTTTGGTTGTTTGTACAAAATCTTTTTAATTTAATGTAATTAAAATTATTCATCTTACATTTTGGAATATTCTCTATTTTTTGCTTGGTCTTAAATTCTTTCCTTTCCCATAGATCAGATAAGTATACTATTTTATGATCACCTAATTTACTTATAATTTCTTTCTTTATATTTAAGTCATTTACCCATTCTGAATTTATCTTGGTATAACATGTGAGATGTTGATCTAAACTTAATCTCTCCTATACTGTTTTCTAATTTTCCCAGCAGTTTTTATCAAATAGTGGTTTATTGTCCCAAAAGCTGGTATCTTTGGGTTTATTGTATACTATCTTGCTGAGGTCATTTACTCCAAGTCGATTCCATTGATCCTCCCTTCTGTCTCTCAGTCAGTACCATCTTGTTTTGATGATCATGGCTTTAGAGTACAGTTTAAGAACTGGGAGTGCTAGGTCCCCCATCTTTCACATTTATTTTCATTAGTTCCCTTGATATTTTTAATCTTTTGTTCTTCCAAATAAGCTTTGTTATACTTTTTTCCTAATTCTATTTTTAAAAAAGTTTCTTGGTAGTGTGATAGATATGACACTGAATAAGTAAATTAATGGGTAGGATTGTCATTTTTATTATATTAGCTCATCCTCCCATGAGCAGTTGTTTTTCCAGTTATTTAGATCTAGTTTTAATTGTGTGGAAAGTGTTTTGTAGTTGTGTGCATATAATTCCTGTGTTTGTCTTGGCAAATAGATTCCTTAATATTTTATAATGGTTAGGGTGATTTTAAATGGTATTTCTCTTTCTTAATTCTGCTACTGAATTTTGTTGGAAATATACAGAAATGCTAATGATTTATGTGGGTTTATTTTGTATCCTGCAGCTTAGCTAAAGTTGTTGATTATTTCCACTAGTTTTTTAGTTGACTGTCTAGCATTCTTTAAGTAGACCATCATATCATCTGTGAAGAGTGATAGTTTAGTCTCCTCACTGCCTACCTTAATCTTTTAAATTTCTTTTTCTTCTTTAATTGTTACCACTAGCATTTCTAGTACAATGTTAAATAATAGAGGTGATAATGGGCATCCTGGCTTCATTCCTGATCTTATTGGGAAGGTTTCTAACTTGTCCCCATTGCAGATCATACTTGTTGATGCTTTTAAATATATTCTGTTTATTATTTTTAGGAAAGGCCCATCTATTTCCTATACTTTCTAGTGTTTCCAAAAGGAATAAGTGTTGTATTCTGTCAACGGCTTTTTCTGCATCTATTTAGATAATCATATGATTTCTGTTGGTTTGGTTATTGATATGGTCAATTATGTGGATGGTTTTCCTACTATTAAACCATCCTTTCATTTCTGGTATAAATTCCACCTGGTTATAGTGATAATCCTTGTGAGACCTTGCTGTATAATCTTTCCTAGTATTTTATTTAAGATTTTTTGTGATAACTTACTGGAGTCTTTTTGCTAGTATTCAATTTAAGATTTTGCATCTGTGTTCATTAAGGAAATTGGTCTATTGTTTTCTTTCTCTGTTTTTGTTCATCCTGGCTTTGGAATCAGTACCATATTTGTGTCATAAAAGGAATTTAGTAAAACTCCTTCTTTGCTTATTTTATAAAATAGTTTGTATAATATTAGGATTAGTTGTTCTTTAAATGTTTGGTAGAATTCACTTGTGAATCCATCTGGCCCTTGGGATTTTTTCTTAGGAAATTCCTTGATGGCTTGTTCAATTTCTTTTTCTGAGATGGGATTGTTTAAGTATTCTATTTCCTCTTTTGTTAATCTAGGCAATTTATATTTTTGTTAATACTAATTAAAATCCAGGACTTTTGTCTAGATCTAGTTCTCTTTCTGCCTTATCTTACTGATCCTTCAGTCTCTTCTCTTTCTGTTATTATACTCTTAAGGATAGACAGGATACATAGGATTCTATCATCTGCAGAAGAACAGGTATGTAGTATCTTAGCTTTAGAGTTAAAGGGACTTCAGAGATCAAGAAGTCCAAATCCTGGATTTTAATCCTAGCTCTACTGTTGACTACCTATAAGACTTCACTGTTGCATCTGGAGTCAGGAAGATTTGCCTTCCCAAATTCAAATCTGGCCTCAGACACTTACTAGCTATGTGACCCTGGACAACTCACTTTACCCAATTTGCCTCAGTTCTTTGTCTGTAAAATGAGCTTGAGAAGGAAAAAGCAAACCATTCTAGTGCCTTTGCCAAGAAAATCTCAAGTGGGGTCTTGAAGAGGCAAACACAGCTGGAATAAGAGAACAACAAAAAGGGCTTCTCTGGCCTTAGTTGCCTTACTCAGAAAATGAAGATGGTATATAAAATTACTTCTAAGGTCCTTCCGGCTCAAAATTATATCAAATATTTTGAATAGAAGAAGAGATGTGGCTACAATTTTAAGACCACCAAGTTTCCCATGCATTCCCATTTTCACTTATGAATTCTCATTTGCCTTTTGGGAAAGTAGAATCAAATACAGGCAACAAAGTAGCTTATTAGTAAATCAGTGGGCAAAGGTAATAATCAAATTCACAATGTGAATTTTCAAGATATAATTTGAAGGAATAAAGAAGGTAGAAATAAGAAAATCAGAATCTTTTGTTGAGGTCAAGTGTCCCTCCTAATAGCATAATAATAACTTCTTTAACTCAAAGGCTAACAGAATATAATCACCTGCAAAATAATCATAGTTCCTTTTTGAGTAGGTTCGACTTAACCAGATGCCTTGCTACATAATCACATATCACCTCTACTTCACACAGGGACTCCAATCTTTCTTGATTACAAGGAAACTAAATTTAATAGCTCTTTGCACTTGGAACAAGGGCTGCCTACAAGACAAAATGTCAGCTATAACTTTAAATAGGTTCCAGGGTGTTACCAAGCATGGAAGTGAGAGATTTCTAACATAGTGGGTGTGAAATTAATTGAGTAAAGGTAGCTTTGGTCAGAAAAGAATACATTAAGAGACCATCAAAAAGGTCCTTCATTACTGCTTCTAATGTCCTGGTATATTAAAAATTAAGTAGAATGATGTTTTGAGGAATTATGGTATTTCTTTTGGGCAAATTTTTATAATGAATCAACTAATTGGTACTTATAAAGCTCTTTGAAATACTAAGTCCTACTGATTGTGAAGGGTTAAATTTTTGGGATAGGAGTTTGAACAAAAGTCAGGAGAGCCATTTCTTAAATGCAAAACAGTTTATTGTTAGGAAAGTATGGATAGGAAATAGAAAGGTGGAAAGTGAGAGTAATCTTATAATAGCTTATAACTGTATCTAAGATCCCAATCCTAACTAAAATTTTTCTAAAAAGCACCCTAAATCTGCTGCCTTTGAGGGCAGTGCCTTCTGCCAGGCTGGGCCCAGCCTACTCTCCTACTCTGCCTATCTAATAATATACCCACTATCTATCTACTTAAAGTAAGAAATAAAATGAATATAAAAGGATAGATTTTAAAATATTAGGGTTTTAAAAGATTTATTAATAGCCATTAGAAAAATGAAGCCACGTGCCATATTAAGATTTAGCTTGAAAGGACCCACCATTACCTCCCCCTTCCATCCTGGCTTCACTCCACAGGCAGAAAAGAGGAAGTACCAACCCAGGCACTCACTATTTATCCTTCTGTTTACATTATTATGTAACTGTCTTACATCACCACATAAGAC
This sequence comes from Gracilinanus agilis, assembly GCF_016433145.1. Lineage (NCBI taxonomy): Eukaryota > Metazoa > Chordata > Mammalia > Didelphimorphia > Didelphidae > Gracilinanus > Gracilinanus agilis. The sequence continues at coordinate 310,524,872 of NC_058130.1, read as the reverse complement.
AGGAAGCCAGTTGGATCATGGGAAATGTAGTTTAAAAGAGCCCTAAATGTCCCCAGGAAGTTTAGACTTGGGACTTCAAAATTAGTTCAAGGACCCCCAAATTTCCAATATCATACTATCTACTCATGCTAATCAATAAGGCTGTTAAGACCTTAAATCCATTTCTCTGCCAGTCCCAGGGAGAGTGAGCCACACACTCCTCTCCCCAAGGGACCCAGATATCAAAAGTCCCTTTTCAACAACCAGCTGCAACTAACCCTCAGCCACACCCTTCTAACTATCACAAACTGACAGTTTGCACAGCAGGGAGTCTCTTACTCAGAAATCTTCTTGTTCTCTTTCCTCTTCAATATAAAAAGGGAGAAATTAAGAAAAACTCTCTTAAGGGTACTTATATGCTCCAAGCTCCTATTTAGAACAATCCACTAGTTCATTGATGGGCAAACTACAGCCTGCAGGCCAGATGTGGCCCCCTGAAATGTTCTATCTGGCCAGCAACATTATTCCTAATTTGACGAATACAAGGAGTAGGATACAATTCAATGAAACTTCGAAAGAGTTGCCTTAGAAACAGACTGAAGGATGAGCATTTCCTTTTCTTTGGCCCCCTTTAAAAAGTTTGCCCATCACTGCACTGAGTCATTGAAATGGCAGGTTAGAAGGAGGAACTCAAGCATTGTGAAAGTGATTTGTATTAAACATGCTAAATGGAACAATGAAAGGGACTAGGAGAGTAGTCTCTTTGTCAAATTATTCCACAAGTATTTATTAAGCCTTTACTAATATAACTGGTGCTATGCTAAGTACTGGGAATACAAAGAAAGGCAAAAAGGGAAATAAAAACAATGTTAAGTAGTACTGGCTCTCAAGGAGCTCTCTTTTTTTTAAGATACTTAATTTTCCTAGTTATATGTAAGAAAAATTTTCCATGGATGTTTTCTGAAGTTATAAGATCCAAATTGTCTCCCTCCTTCCCTTCCTTTACCTTCCCTTTCCTTCTCTTGCTCGAGATGGTAAGCAATTTGATCTGGGTTATACATGTATTATCATGCAAAACATACTTCCATATTGTTCATGTTGTAAAACAATGTTATAAAACCAAAACCCTAAAATAAAAGTGCAAATAAATGAAAGTAAAAAATTATAAGCTTATATCTGCATTCCACCTCCAACAGTTCTACTCTTTGTTGTATATCCAGATCATTACATTGCTGACAGTAGTTGTCTTTCATAGTTGATCATCATATATTACTGTTACTGTATACAGCATTCTCCTGGTTCTGCTTATTTCTCTCTGCATGTTATAATGGTCCTGGTGATATGAGGAGCTGAAGCTGAGTGTGTGTGGGTGATACCTAAGTGTAACACTTAAGTTGTGATAGTGAAACACAAAGGACCTTACAAAATAGTTGTAGTGAATCTGCTAAATTCAGCTTCAGAATAACAGTGTCCCAGAATGGCCAGCCAAATGAAGAATCAATGATTAGAATTGTACAGATACTTCTAACTGACTATTCTGGCCTAGTAAGAATAACGCTAGAGTTTGACTGCGGATTATATCTTGCTATGATTGATATTATTCTCCTTTCCCTCAAATGTCCCAGGGATATAATCACTAAGCCTTAAGATAGAGTTGATTCCGAATCTAGGTAAGCTCAAAGATTTAATGTGTTTCAGGCTTAGGAAGGGAGCAGAGTAATAACTGGGAAGGAGGGAAACAGGAAGTTCTTAATCTAAACTGATGATGATAAAGATGGTACTTGAATTGAAGGTAATCAAGGTTGTTAATTGTCATTTGCTAATAGCTAGTTCCCAAATCAGGTTGTTTGCTGAAAGATGTTGCTTCTTCTTGGAGTATGAATCAGGAACAGGTTACTCAATATAAAGGTATCACAGTATCTGGGGCTGTGAAATTGGTCAGTGCAGGTTGCTGGTAACTCAAGTTGACCTATGGCCTACCCTCACTACCACCACAACCTCCCACCACCCCAAATATCTCAGATTGAGACACCATCCCAGTTCAAATCCTTCCTTATATACCTGAGCACCAACTGATTTGGCACATGCCAGCCCCTGTCAGGTTCAGTCCATTCCATGTTCTAAACAGATAACTGCCCATCACATTGCTTCCCATATTGCTTTGCAAAATATCATTATATGCATCAGTTCATGTAGGTCTTTCAAGCTTTTTCTGAAATCATTCTGTTTATCATTTCTCAGAACACAATAGTATTCTATCACCATTTTGTTCAGTCATTCCCCAAATGATGGACATCCCCTCAATTTCCAATTGCTTACCACCACAAAAAGAGCAGCTATAAATATTTTTATACAAGTGGGTTCTTCCTTCCCCTCCCCTTTTTAAAAAATCTTTTTGGGATACAGACATAGTAGTGATCTTATTGGATCAAAGGGTGTGCAGTTTTATAGCCCTTTGCGCTATAAAAAATTGCCCAAGGAACTCAAATTCTAACAAGTAAGACTATAAGTAAATATATAGATTCACACAAGATACATGCAATACAAATGGAAAGTAACTTGAGAGGGGGAGACATATGCAGCAGATGGGGGAGGGAGGAGCAAAGGGACTAGGAAAGTCCTCTTGTAGAAGGTAGGATTTGAGGTGAGTCTTCAAAGAGGCCAGGAAAACAGAGATGGAAGTGAGGGGGGGCAGAAAATTGGAATGAAACAGAAATTATTAGAATGGGTCCTGTACAAGGATGACCTAAACATTTATGAAGAATTCTGTATTTTCAAAGAAATGTACTTTGTTCATTTTCATTTTTGTGAATATGGGGTTAGAACAAGGATTTCCTTCTATCAGGGTCAGGTCTTTTACATAATTCCCCTCAGGGTTCTCAATTACCCTGAAATGATTTAGGCAGGTCTCTTTCCTCTGCCACTTATTCTATGGGAAAAGAATCTTTTTTTAGCCAAACTTAAAACAGTTACAGAATCTTCATCCATGCCCTTTGATCCATCACATCATCTCATAATTCTCCTGGAAACAGCTCCTTAGCATCTTCACTTATATATCCCACTGGCACCTCAAACACAGCATGTCCAACCTGAATTCATTATCTCCCTTTCTAGACATGACCTTTCTTCAAACTTTCATTTTTTATCAAGAGCCTTACCATTCTCCTAGTCACCCGGTTTCCAAATTTGAGTCATTTTTTATTCTTTATTTTCCATCACTCCCATGTCCAATCTGTTGCCAACTTGTAATGGTTTTATCTCCACATCTCTCAGTTTCCACTTCTTCCCATTCATTCTTATAGAAGGATACCTTTGTTTAGGCTGTCATTACCCTGACTATTATAATAACCTTATAAGTAATATATCAGCCTCCTTCCTCTTCCTTTTCCAATCTGCCTTTCACATAGTCACTAAAATAATCTCCCACAGGTCTGGTCATGTTACTCTCCTGCTGAAAAGTTTTTGGTGGCCTTCATCTGCCTTTAGAAAAAATGTAAATCTCTTAGTCTGGCATTTAAAGCACTCTACAATCTTCTTTTCTAATCTGACTTTACATTACTCAATTTTAAAAAATGTTTTAATAAAATTTTATTGCTATCTGTTTATCAGAGTACATTATTTCCCCTCTCTGTAAATGACTGGAATAAACTTCTTCCTCCTCTCCATGTGGCAAAACTCTTTTCTTCCCTCAAGGAAGAAGTCAGTTGTCCCCTCCATTGTGAGGAAAATTAATGTTGAATTGTATTATTTATTAGCAATATTTCTATGTGAAACATTCATTTTCTCTCAAACCCCAACCTCTGAAGGTCAGGCAGACCATTTCTCAAGCTAAGGTGAGGGAGAGAGATAAATTTTATCTTAAAACTTGGGAAAACATGTGTATAAATTTATTCCATGTAATTAGTAATAAATAAAGGTTTTTAAAAAGAAATGGATCACGTCTATATTAATAAATAATGATATACTTGGGAAAATAAGCTCAATTTCTTTATTGGTTAAAATTCCAGGTGCTACTAATACACTACTGGTGGAGTTGTGAATTGTTCCAACCATTCTGGAGGGCGATTTGGAATTATGCCCAAAGGGCTTTAAAAGAATGCTTGCCCTTTGATCCAGCCATACCACTGCTGGGTTCATACCCCAAAGAAATAATAGGGGGGAATGCTTATACAAAAATATTTATAACCCTGCTCTTTGTGGTGGCAAACAATTAGAAAATGAGGAGTGTCCATCAATTGGGGAATGACTGAACAAATTGTGGTATCTGATGGTGATGGAATACTATTGTACTGAAAGGAATAACGAACTGGAGGATTTTTATGTAAACTGGAATGCCCTCCAGCAATTGATGCAGAGCAAAAGGAGCAACATCAGGAGAACATTGTACAAAGAGACTGATACACTGTGGCATAAATGAATGTAATAGACTTTTCTACTAGTAGCAATGCAATGATTGTAATGATAAATTGTACAGGCATGTTGAAGTCAAGATAATGGACAGTTACCTGCTTAGAATGTAGAATGAACAGAGCCTGGCAGGACCTTGGCAGGTGCCAAGGGCAGTTAAGGCTCGGATATAAAAGCCAGGATTTTGAACTGATAAGAGATCTCAATCTTGAGATTGTATTGGAAAGGGTGGTTATGGGTAGGCCTTTGGTGAACTTGTTCAACCATCAACCAGCAACCTATTTCAAATTACTTCATCAATCCCTGTTCCTGAATTCACTATCAAGAAGAAACATCAACACTTATCAACAGAGTAACCTTGATTCAAGTTTGGGCCTGTCTGGCCCAACCAGGCTGGCATCTATCAAACCTGATAAACATTTTCCAAAGATCATCAATAACATCATTAGCCTTAATTAGTTAAGGACTTCCTGTTCCCTTCTTCCCAGTCATTATCCTGCTTTCCCTTCCCTAAGCCTGTTAGTAATAAATCTTTAAAACTTACTTCAATTTGGAAATAGGCCCTGAACAAGGACACGTTACAACCAGTGGAAATGTGCGTCAGCCATGGGTGGGGGGAGAGCAGGGGTTGAAGGGGAAAGTAGGGGCAGGAAGCATGTAACCATGTTAAAAATGAATATTAATAAATGTTTAAAAAAAGAATGTAAAAATATAACCAACAAAAAAAAACTTACTTCAAACTTGGCTTCATCAAAAATCCTTTGGCTTTAGTAAATCACATTCTTGTGATAATTGAAGGGAAGAGGAGTATTACACCTCATAGCAGCAGGGTTAATTCGCAGTCAATCTAAGTGTTATCTATTAGTACAGAGTGTCAGTTAGACAAAGATATCTATACAATTCTAACTGCAGATTCATTCCCTGGCTGGTAGCTCTGGGACACTGTTATATCTGGAGTTTGGGTTCAGCAGATTCATCATATTTAAACAATATCTACTGCAGTGGGTGGTCCTTTGAGATTCACTAATTATAACTTAAGTGTCTCACTTAGGATTCACATTCACCTTTACCCTGCTCCAGATCCCATTACAATCAATTTCTATAACATGATCCAGGACAATTCAGAGGAATTTATGAGAAAGAACACTATCCACATCCAGAGAAAGAACTGTGGGAGCAAAAACATAGAAAGAAAACATGATTGATCACGTAGTTTAGTGGGGAAATGATTAGGATTTTGATGTTCAAAGTTCACCCTATTGCAAATATGAATAACACGGAGTTCTGGGAGAAGAGAGGGAAGAGAGGCAAGAAAAAAATCATGAATGATTTAGCCATGGAAAATATTCTAAATTTTTTAAAAAGGCAACAGGGTATAATGGGAAGAAAATTTTTAAAAATTCAAGATGCCCTTCTTCCTGATCCTCACAACTTTTGGTCCTATTTACTTCCTCAAATTTCCCTAGACACATCGCCTGTCTAGATCTCTTTTCTAACCACGTTATTCCCTATTTTATATCTTTAATGAGGAATAAACATTTCCTTCTCCCTCAATATATTTCCTTAAACCAGAAGCAGCCAGGTGTGTACTTCTCCACTTCTTTTTGGGGATTTTTCTCAAAGCAACCCTAGAATAATTAGAATAACCCAGATTAGCTACCCCAGATGAAGGTAGATGGGGAGAGAGTTAAAAAAAAAAGATATATGGGAGAGTTAGGATGTCCAATGAAATGCAAACCTCAGTGAGACATAATAACTAAAGCTGGAAACATACCATCCCAGGCACTGAGGAAGAGAGATGAGAAATTGGTCTGTCTCAACAGAAGCTGGTATGGATAAAAAAGAGATTTGCCTGAACAATATTAAAAAGGGAAGTCTTTTTTGAGTGTGAAAAAGATTGTAAAACTAGAAAACTGGTCTCCTGGGGAAAGTAGTGAACATCATCTGCTGGAGAGGATCAAAACTGTGGAAGCCAGCAACAGATCTAAGCTATGATAGATAGGACTATATTATTTCTGGAAACTGAGCTACAGGAAGTGGAACTACAAAGTATAGTAAGTAGAGCCATTCAACATCATTCATCTTCTATTAGGGGTGTGACCTCTCTCTTAGGGAGTTAACTTTACCTTTATGAACCTTAGTTCCCTCATCTGAAAAATTAAGGAGCCAAGCCAAATAACTTCTAAAATTCCCTTCAGTCCTTAAAATCTTGGGAGAACATTGTAATCCCAATTAATTGGATACTGGATGAGATATGACTTAATGTCTTTATATTTGTTCCCAACTAAGGACCAGAATGGATTTGATTACTTAAGTGGTCTTTAGCTTGATGTGGGGTTAGTGGCCCATGTGACAGAATGTGAGCACAGATACCCAGGACGGCTATTACCAAAACCAGCAGAAAAGTAAAATCAATCAGTCAATCAATCAACTAGCCAACATTTTTGTTACTACAATGTGCTTAGCACTAAAGAGAAAAAAAAAAAAAAGAAAAAAGTTTTAAAATGTGGCCTCTTCCAGTGTTCAGCACAATGCCTTAAGTGAAATAAGAGCAGAAAATATACAACAGCATTTAATAAATGTCACATATTATGGTATGCACTATTAAACTATTAAAAGTACAAAGAGTAATGAGTACAAAGAATACAGATCAATCTAAAATGAGTAGTCTATGAAGGCTTCCTAAAGAATGGTAAGAATTGATCTGAGCCTTGAAAACTTAGTGATCCAATATAGTCCAATAAACATTTATTAAATACTTACTGTGGGCTTGGCACTATGCAAAACCATAGAGATACAATAAATAAGAAGAAAGACAATCCCTGACCTCATGGAGCTTGCAATCTAATGGAGAGAGACAGCACATAAAAGGAGGGAACACAAGAATAGGGGCTGAAAGTGATATAAGCTGACAAGTACAGCCAATAGGAACAATATGACCAAATATGTAGGCGGAAATTAGTATATGACTTGCGGTAGCTAGATGGTGTAGTGGATAGAATGCTGGGTTAGAAATCAGGAAAATTCATCTTCCTGAGTTCAATCTGGTTTAAGGTACTTAATACCTGTGTGACCCTGGGCAATTCACTTGATATTGTTTGCTTTGGTTTCTCATCTGTAAAATGAGCTGGAGAAGGAAACAGCAAACTACTCCAGTATCTTTGCCAAGAAAACTCCAAATGGGGTCACAAATAGTCAGACACAACTGAAATGGCTAAACAAGTGTAGCTTGAATGTATGTATGTCTCTTTGTATGATGGGGAAGGAAGGATATTTGAGGTGGAGGAGAGGATAATAAGAAAACTAGGCTAACTAAGAGTGATGAGCTCGTGTCAGGGAATAATGAGAAATAAGGAAATAAGATCTATTCTTCTCCACTTTGTGTCAGAGGCTCTTTCCAGCTCTAAAATTGTTTTAAATCTGTGAGATTGCCCTTTCATACTACTAAAATGATAGCATTCATTATAATCACTGTGATTGTGTGTGTCAGAGGAAGAACACTGCAGCATAAGTAGCCCAGGATAGATTTTCTCTCATTTGGTACTAAACTATTACAAAATTTCTAGAGGTCACATATATTTACTTACTGATTTCATTTCCCTAAATTCAGCAATTCAACTTGCTTGTCTTGTTTTGTATAGTTCAAGGTGTTTTATAAAGAGATGTTTTGCAGATGTTTACCATGATGATACAATCTATTGCCACAAATCTGAAGTATTACTTTTGATAATTACACAAGAGTCATGTCATTCATCCTTATTTTAAGTGACACCTGGGTTCTATTTTGATGGATTCTAAAAGGGCTTCCTGCCACATGAGTTGCACAAGAGTGTATTCATCTATCAGTGAAATATGGCAGAAATTCCAAGTGGAACATGAGGCCTTTCACTAGTGTACATTAACTTAAAATACCAAATACAGAAAAACATTGAAAAGGGCACTATATTTTTTAAAATTAAAAAAAGATATTATGCAGCTGGGTAGCTGAAGATATCAGGATATAATAATCCAAACTGAAATTAGTCCAAGATAGGAAGAACAGCACCAAGGATAGCTCAAAATCATGGGAAGCTGAGATACCTAAAGGTAGATTAACCTAGAGCAAAAGTCTATGGTGTAGGTGTGATATGATTCCAACAGGTGTGTGATCAACACTCTCTGCAATAGTCAATCATGGGACTTCTCTCCAACATAACCATAGCCATCCTATATCTATTATTCCCAACACTTCTCCTCCCACTTCCCTTGCTGTGTAATTTCTGAGTCTCTCCTCTGCCCCTGCCATCTCTCCTTCAAGGCAGTTATAAACTGTTACTTGGGCACTCATAGGGCAGCTAAGTGGTACAATGGATAGAGCACCAGACTTGAAGAGAGGAAGACCTGAGTTCAGATCCAGCCACAAACACTATTAGCTCTGTAACCCTAGGAAGTCACTTAACCCTGTTTGTTTCAGTTTCCTTGTCTGTAAAATGAGCTGGAGAAGGAAATAGCAAGACTATTCCAGCATCTTTCCAAGAAAACACCAAATGGGGCCACAAAGAATAAAACATCTGGGAAAAAATAAAAGCAGGTCAGCAAAGACTTGTTTAAATATGACTTAAGCATCATTTTACATCCATAGTCTCCCATCTATGCAAGAAAAGGAAAGAGGATGTAAAATGATGCTTAAGTCTTATTTGAACACATCTTTGCTGACCTGCTTTTATTTTTTCCTAGATGTTTTATTCTTTGGTACAAGGGATGGATCAATGGGTAGGAAAAAGTGAGACAGAAATATTTGGAAATGAATATGATAAGGGCAGCTAGGTATAACAGTATATAGAATGCCTGGCCTGGAGTCAGGAGGACCTGGATTCAAATCTGATCTCAGACATTTCCTGGCTGTGTGACCCCATATAAGTCACTTAACCCCAATTGCCTAGTCATTACCACTCTTTTGTCTTAGAATCAATACTTAGAATTGTAATCAGTACTTGGTAATGATTTTAAGAGAGAAGGTAAGGGTTTTTTAAAGGAAATGAATATGATATAAAGAATAAAGACAATTCAAAAAAGTCTTTTTTTTCTACCAACTTAGCCTGGTGAAAATGAAAGGGATCTCTTTCCATATAGTCACTTGATTAGTATATAATTAATTTAATAAATTTAGGTGGAATCTATTTATGCTTAATATATGTATGATTTAAGCCTTTGTAGGGACCTGCCCACCTAGGAGCCAAAATTCAATTTCAAGTTAATTTCTTCCAGACTTGAGAAGATTTGATTGTTCATAGCTATGGAAGCCCAGAAATAATTCCTTTACTCAAAAGAATTTTTCTAATAATCCATTCTTCTTGGAAATTGCAATGGTTTAAGAATTAGAATAATAGCATCTTTTAAAAAGGATTTTCATAGAGCAGTTGAAGAGAAGAGGAAAATAGCTAATCATCTAGTCAGGGAAGTAAATTTCATTTATAAAGTCTAAAACTAATTTGAAAAGAATATGACCCTTGACACATTTCAAAAACTACTAATCTTTTTCTTTTAATCTTTCCTTTCTACTATTTTTTCTTTCTCTTTTTTCTCTCCTCTATTCCATTCTCTTCAGTATATCTTCTTTTTCTCCCTAGACCTCTCTAAGTAGTATAGACCATAGAGCTTTTCATCTCTCTTTCTCTCCCTCTGAATGGTCTATGATATGAAACCAACACATTTTTTCAAGTACAGGTATCCCTTCCATATTATGAAGGGTTGGGTGATCTGGAAAATCCATGTAAAATTTTTTGGCCTCCCTTCATATCAGGGAAGTCTGATATTTTTCTTTTTCTTTTAAGGTGTTTTACAATATATTTTATGCATTTATGAGTTATTAATCTTTTAAAGACATTTCCACATTTTTAGTCTTTGGGTGTCATCTGCTGGCTTTTGCATTCTCTTTGTAAACTTTAACTTTTCACTTACTTTAAATTTAAAAAGAATTATGTATATTTATTGAATTAAAAAATAAAAAAGATATGTTGATATTATGGAATACTATGCAATTATTTTATGTATTTTTAAGTTTCTAAACATTTTCTATGCTGTCTGCTGGCTTTGCATGTCATATGTGGCTTCCACAAAACTCCCCAAAAATTTCCATTTAATTTCTTATGCCTGAACAACTAATTCCAATACTATACAAACTATTTGACATAATAAGGAGAGAAGAAGTTCTACTCCTTTTATGATACGAATAGGTACTGATCCCAAAGCCAGGTAGATCAAAAACAGAGAAGGAAAACTATAGACCAATCTCCTTAATGAACATAGATGCAAAAATCTTAAACAGAATACTAAAAAAAAGACTCCATTCTAAAAAATAAAAAAAATATTTAAAAAAAAAGAACTTAAGCACTTAAAAAAAGACTCCAGCAAGTGATCACGAGGTAGATTCATTATGCTCAGGTGGGATTTATACCAGGAATGCAAGGATGGTTCAACATCAGGAAAACCATTCACATAATTGACCATATCAACAAGCAAACCAACAAAAACCACATGATTATCTCAATAGATCCTGAAAAAGCCTTTGACAAAATACAGAACCCATTCCTATTGAAAACACTGGAAAGTATAGGAATAGAAAGACTTTTCCTAAAAATAATAAACAGTATATATCTAAAACCATCAACAAGCATCATATGCATAAATTAGAGGCCTTCCCAATAAGATCAGGTGTGAAGCAAGGATGCCCATTATCACCTCTATTGTTTAACATTGTACTAGAAACACTGGCGGTAGCAATTAGAGAAGAAAAAGAAACTGAAGGTATTAAAATAGGCAATGAGGAGACCAAGCTATCACTCTTTGCAGATGATATGATGGTCTACTTAAAAAATCCTAGAGAATCAACTGAAAAGCTAGTGGAGGTAATCAACAACTTTAGCAAAGTTGCAGGATACAAAATAAATGCACATAAGTCATCAGCATTTCTATTTCTATATTTCCATTCTATATTTCCAACACATCACAGCAGCAAGAGGTAGAAAGAGAAACACCATTTAAAAACACCCTAGACAATATAAAATATTTAGGAATCTGTCTACCAAAACAAACACAGGAATTATATGAACACAACTACAAAACACTTTCCAAACAATTAAAACTAAATCTAAACAATTGTAAAAATGTTAAGTGCTCATGGGTAGGATGAGCTAACATAATAAAAATGACCATTCTACCCAAATTAATTTACATATTTACTGCCATATCTATCAAACTACCAAAAAAATTGTTTACTGAATTAAAAAAAAACTATAACAAAGTTCATTTGGAAGAAAAAAAGATCAAGAATATCAAGGGAAATAATGAAAAAAATGTGAAGGAAGGGGGCCTAGCAGTACCAGATATTAAACTATACTATAAAGCAGCAGTATCAAAATGATATGGTACTGGATAAGAGACAGAAGGGAGGATCAGTGGAATAGACTTGGGGTAAGTGACATCAGCAAGACAGTGTATGATAAACCCAAAAAGCCCAACTTCTGGGACAAAAATCCACTATTTGACAAAAGCTGCTGGGAAAATTGGAAAACAATATGGGAGAGATTAGGTTTAGATCAACATCTCACACCCTACACCAAGATAAATTCAGAATGGGTGAATGACCTGAATATAAAGAAGGAAACTATAAGTAAATTAAGTCAACACAGAATAGTATACTTGTCAGATCTATGGGAAAGGGAAAATTTTAAAACCAAGCAAGAGTTAGAAAAAATTACAAAATGTAAAATAAATGATTTTGATTACATTAAATTAAAAAGCTTTTGTACAAACAAAAACAATGCAACCAAAATCAGAAGGGAAACAACAAACTGGGAAAAAATCTTTATAACAAAAAATCTGACAGAGGTCTAATTACTCAAATATACAAGGAGCTAAATCAATTGTGTAAAAATAATCAAACCATTCCCTAATTGATAAATGGGCAAGGGACTTGAATAGGCAATTTTCAGATAAAGAAATCAAAACTCTCAATAAGCACATGAGAAAGTATTATAAATCTCTAATAATTAGAGAAATGCAAATCAAAACAACTCTGAGGTACCACCTCACACCTAGCAGATTGGCTAAAATGATAGCAGGGGAGAGTAATGAATGTTGGAGATGTGGTAAAATTGGGACATTAATGCATTGCTGGTGGAGTTATAAACTGATCCAACCATTCTGGATGGCAATTTGGAAATATGCCCAAAGAGCTCTAAAAGACTGCCTGCCCTTTGATACAGCCATAGCATTGCTGGGTTTGTACCCCAAAGAGATTGTAGATAAAAAGACTTACACAAAAATATTTATAGCCACACTTTTTGTGGTGGCAAAAAACTGGAAAACGAGGATATGCACTTCAATTGGGGACTGACTGAACAAATTGTGGTATATGCTGGTGATGGAATACTATTGTGCTGAAAGGAATAATAAACTGTAGGAATTCCGTGTGAACTGGAAAGACCTCCAGGAATTGATGCAGAGGGAAAGGAACAGAGCTAGAAGAACATTGTACACAGAGACCAATACACTGTGGTAAAATAGAATGTAATGGACTTCTGTATTAGCAGTAATGCAATGACCCAGGACAAATCTGAGGGATTTATGGAAAAGAACGCTACCCACATTCAGAGGAAAAACTACAGGAGTGGAAACACAGGAGAAAAACAACCACTTGATCACATGGGTTGATGCAGACACGATTTGGGATGTAGACTCAAAGTGACCACACCAATGCAACTATCAATAATATGTAAATAAGTCTTGATTGATGATACATGTTAAAACCAGTGGAAATGTGCATTGGATTGGTGAAGGGGGTTGAAGGGGAAAGTAAAAACATGAATCATGTAACTGTAGAAAATTTTTCTAAAAAAATAAAATATTTAAATCTTAAAAATAAAAAAAATATTTGAATTGAATAATTTCTTTTTCTCTAAAAAAATAAAAATGCTCTAATAAAGTTTCCATTTCAATGTGACATGGTTAATTTTTTATATCTTTGACTTTCAATAAGTTTTCTTTCATTATTATTATTATTTTTAAATCTATATTTACATAATGATGTAAAGTTTACAAAGTGTTTTACAAATATTATCTAATTTTATACTGTAGTATAAGATTTTTAACCTTGCCATGTTGGCTTAGGGCAAACCTGTCAGTTGCCCTGGATGGAATATTGAAGGTGACATGAGCCACAACTGCCAGTGAACCAAGGGTATAAAAAGCCCTAGAGACCCAGGGCTGGGTTCTGTTTCCCCCTGACTTTGCCCTGAATGCTCAATTACCTCTTATACCCCCTGGCCCCGGGGGGTGGGTGTGTGGAATGTGGGTAGCTTAGGCCTTAGAGTAGTATAGGGTTCTTCTAGAGCAACTCAATATATTTATTACCACTGGCAAGATTTAGTCCAAAAACAACTTTATTTATCAACCAGCGACTGCATCACTCTGACCCAGGGCTACCTGCCCTGAGTCAGCAAAGACCATCCCAACAGGTTCTCTACCAACCTAAGTCAGATAATCTTTCACCATCAGATCACAGTATTTCCTGACCCTCTTTCCTCTGCCTTGTTCCCTTTTGTTATCAATAAACCCCTTAGCTTTGACCAAAGAATTTGTGGTAATTTGCCTACCATCACAGGCCAAGAAGAACAGGCAACAGGAAGGGATTCTGAGCAGTTTAGGTTGGAACAACTCCATTGTTGAGGGGCAGGAAGTTCAACATCCATTTCCTGCCAGCCTGCCATTAACCAATAGGTAGCTGCTTCCTCAGCAGGGAGAGGCCAGTTTCCAGATATCTTAAAGGAGCCTGGTGGCAAGCAGTGAGGTTTCTCTGGTCACTCAGTTGCCTGGGTTGGATCCTTGTTACATTAATAAACAAGTTTCAAGCTCAGCCCAGGTACAAACACTCCATCCTTACAATTAACACTATTCTCCTGCTAGCCTTATTACCAGCTTAAGGCCCCTGTTGACCCACTTATTAATTATAATACTCGCAACAATCCTGGGAGGTAGGTGTTTATATATATATTTGTTTGTTTGTTTGTTTGTTTGTTTATAATTTCACAAAGAGGAAACTGAGCCAGACAGAACAAATAGAAGTATTTAAGGCAGGATTAGAATTCAGACTTCCTTAATCCAGATCCAGTATTCTAGGCATGGTTTTTTTTTGCCACAAATGAGGAAACCATTACTTTTCCATACTTGAGTCAATGAAAATAAATGTATAGATAATACATACATACCTGTCATTTAAGGTAACTATAATTTTAGTCAATGCTACATCTTTTTTTTCCTTTTCCTTACTGATTCTTTCAGTTACAGTTAAAAGAGGAAAGAAAAAGATGCACTCACCTCTCTATCTTCATTGTAGAGATGGAGCATTTGGAGTAGGGAATATTGTATATAAAATCGTATATCGGTTAATGTGCTAGTTAGTTTTTCTGGGGAAGGGAAGGAGGAAGAGGAAGAAAGTATAATCTCAAAACTCTTATAGATGATTCATGTTAAGAAAAAAATACATAATCAGTATACACTAACTGTATTCTCAAAGGCAGAGCAACTTCAACTCTCAGAGAATAGGGATTTCTAATTTATACATAAGTTGCCTGTTTTGCTTTCTCAAAGTTGGAATTTATCTCGACTAGATTTATTTTTATGTTCTGTTCAAGTTCTGAGGAAGACACTGAGAATGCAGATTATACTTAAACTTCACAAACCAGGAGAATTACAAAGGCTAAAACATTTAGTATAACCAAATGGCTCCATTTCAACTCCCAGCCAGGTGAATTCATTCCCAATTGGAGTAATATCTCCGGGTCAATAAATTTAAATTTTCTAGTAGTTTCCAGCTACTAGAAAATTCAATAACACCAGTCTAGGCTTTGGTATTATATTTCCTTGATATGAAATCCTTCAATATATTCCAGAGCATAGAGACCAACACCACCTAGTGCCTTAATTATAACTGCAGTTATTCATTTAGTCAAAGACCAAAGGCATGAGACTTCCTCTGTTAAGTGTCTTTTGGGATGCTGAAAAGAGAATGACATACACACACGTGTGTAATTATACATGTGTGTATACATAGACATGTACATATATATTCCTGTGTTTTGCTATGTGGTGCTATGGTACAATGTTAGTGCTTTTGTTCATTTTTTATTCCTTTTGAGTCCCATGTTTTCTATGCTGCCATGGTTTCTAAATAGAAAGCTGACAATAAAATAGCTACATACATGCCAGTGCCTTTTGTAATCTGAACTGGGGTAAGAAGGTTTTGAGAGAACCATTTCATTCAGGGAAGAAATGAAAAGTCTGTTGTGCCCCAATATGAAATGAACAATGATAATAGACCAAATAAGGTTAAACTGCTTGAATTATATTATAGTGAGATGACACTTGTGTCCCCTATGAAACCCTATCATCCTCCTCAGGAGTCATAGGGGAATCGTAAGGAGACAAAGTCTGGGAGTAGTTTTATTACTTCTTAATGATTTTATGAGAAGAATGGAAAGAAGGTTAGGGAAGATTATCTCATGTAGTCAGAATACCCAAGCAAATAGAATACACAAATGAAGAGGAGGGGATGGGAGTAATGGATGACATTTTAACCTGACTTAAGCTGACATTTGAACTAGTTAGAAAAGAGAAGAACAGAGTGAAAGAGAGGCAAAGAGAGACAGAGGCAGAGATTAAGAGACAGAGAAAAAGAGAAAGAGAGAGAGAGACAGAAAAAGAAATAGAGAGACAGAGAGAAAGACGGAGAGAGACAGAGGAAGAGAGAAACAAAGAGAGAGAGATAAGAAAGACAGAGAGGCAGAAAAGGGAAAAGTAGATAGAGGGTAGATTAAGGGAGGGATTCATTCTAAGCAAAAAAAGAAATCTAAAAAGTATATGTAAATATTTATAGCTCTTTTGAGAATATGGGAATCTGGGGGAATATTCATAAATTGATGAAAGGTTGAACAATTTATAGTATATAAAAGTGACAGAATATTATTGTGCTGTAAGAAATGAAGGGAATGGCTTCAGAGAAACCTGGGAAAACTTAGATGAACTGATGCCAAATATAATGAACAGAACCAGGTGAACAATTTGTAGAAAGATAACAAGACAAATAACTTTGAAAGAATTAGCAATTCTGATTAGTATAATGACCAGCCAAGATTCCTGAGTACTAATGATAAAGCATGCTACCTACCCAGATAGAAGTGAAAGTCTATTTATTTTCCTCAGGTCAAATTAAATCCAGCTAAATGCCTAGAGGGCAGCCAGAAGGAGCAGCAGATAGAGCATCTGGCCTGAAGTCATGAAAACCTGAATTCAAATCTGGCTTGAGACATTCACTAGCAGTGGCACTTTGGGCAAGTCATTTAACCCTATTTCCCTCAGTTTCCTCATCTGTAAAATGAATTGGAGAAGGAAATGGCAAATCACTCCAGTTTCTTTGCCAAGAAAACCCCAAATGGGGTCACAAAGAGTTGGATATGGCTGAAAACAACTGAACAACAAAAACATTGAGGCATCTAGATAGCACAGTGATTAGATTGCTAGGCATGAAGTCAGGAAGACATAGTTCATATGAGGCTTCAGATAGTTACTAGTTATTACTTAACCTCTTTATGCCTCAATTTCCTCAACTGTAAAATGGGGATAATAATGACACTAATAGCACTTAATCTCCCAGGGTTGTTGAGAGAATTAAGTGGAATAATATTTGTAAAGTGCTTAGCTCAGTGCCTGGCACATAGTAGACACTTAATAAATGTTTATTCCTCTTCCTCTTTCAAACTACTACATCTAGTACTGAAATATAATTCTTTGTCCTAGACTCTGTTTTAGATTTTTTAAAAGTCCCCAAATCTCCCTATAGCTTGGTAGCTGTGTGGTTCTGACCCTGGAGCAAAATTAAGCTTGTAGTCTGACCCAAGACCTGCAGCTGAGTAACCAGAAAGAGAAGAGAGGACAGACCAGGGGGAAGCTACACTTTTGCTGCTCTGAACCTGAAGGGCTTTTAACTAGTTAACAGAAGGCTCAGGCCAGAAACAATTTACTAGAGATTCCACCAAGTGGCAAGCCTGCAGTTGTGTTACACAGTAGCCAGTACTTAGACCAGAATTTTACTATACATAAATTATTACACATAATTGAAGCTTATTATATTTATTACATGTATCAGATTATATGTATTAAATCTATCTGATGAGCAGGAGAAGAAGCAGAAAAGGTCATAGTCATGAATTCCAGGGAAAAATGGAGAAGAGGCATGGAGTAGAGAGGGTGGTCAACTATGTCAACACATTTCAAAGAGGACTAGAACAATGAGCATCAAGAAAAATCTATTTGATTTAGCACATATAAAATTATTGGTAATTACATGTAAGGTATTATATGTAAATATAATTTAGTGCTATTATACTATATTAAATTATGAAAGGTATCATTTCAGAGAAAGCTCAAAAGACTTTTTTACGAACTAATACAGAGTGAAGTGAACAGAACTAGGACAATTAATTCAATAACAACATTGTAAAGACAATTTTGAAAAATTTGTGCACCTTTAAGTTGGTAAATGTGCTAACCAACCAACCATAATGTGGACTGCATTTATAGATGTGGGATCTATATATCACCCACATAGAAATGATATTTTGACACAATGGCAGTCAATGAGATCACTGAAAGAATATATAATATTTATGGTACACTCACACAAAACATTTGTAATCCAGATAATGATACTGAGGAATGGTCAGATGAGCAGGAGAAGAAGAGAAAAGAGTATAGTTCCAAACTCCAGAGAATGGAGAAAAGGCATGGAGTAGAGGGTAGTGATCTGTGTGAAACACTTCAGAGAGGAGTTGAATGATGAGGATGGAGAAAAATCTACTTAATTTAGCAAAAATGAGATTATTAGTAACCTTGGAGAAAAGAGCTTTAGTTGAAAGGTAAGATCAGAAGCCCAAACATAAGGATGTGATGTGAAAGTGAATGGAAGATGAGGAAGTTAAAGAATATAGATGGCATTTCTAAAGAGAGTGGCTGTGAAAAGGAAGAAATATATATGCACACATATGTACATATTTATATATGCACATACATAAATATGTGTATGAAAAATTTGGACTATCACTTGAAAGAAAGGCAGGTTCCAGTGAAGATTTCCTTCAAGATGGTTACAGATTAGGTATGCTTATAGGCCACGGGAAAGGAATCACTGGACAAAGATTGGAGATTAGAGAGAAAGTAGAGATGATCAGAGAGAGAAACTCTTAGAGATGATGAGATCAAGGATACAAGTAGTGCATTTAGTCTTGACAAGAAGAGTCACATCTTGATGCAAATCTGGACTAATAGAGGAGAAAATGAGGGATGATATGGACAAGATTTAATGTATAGAACAGGGACAAAAAAGGAGCTTTCCACCAAGACAGTAACCTATCTTTGTCTTAGTTGGTTGTTATCTCTGCTACAAAATGTGAGTTTTTTAGGGAAAAGGAAGAGAATAAGCATGTATTAAGAGCCTACTATAAGCCAAAGATCATATTGAGCTCTTCGTAAATATTTTCTCATTTGATCTTCCTAACAATCCTGGGAAGTAAATGCTGTTTTTATCTCCATTTTACAACTGAGAAAATTGATACAGGAGGAGACTAAGTGACTTGCCACACAACTAGTTAGTGTCTGAGGCTACATTTTAATTCAAATCTTCCTGATTTCAGGACCAGCACTCTTATCCACTATGCCATCTAGCTACCTCTATAACAAACTAATTTTTTGTGTATTGCCTGTCCAAGAAACATTTTATATCTTCACTGGTTATCTTCTTATCAGAGAATGTTGTTTTCTAAATCAGGTAGTAGCTTCTCAACAATTACAAACTAATTTCAAACTAGAATCAGGGAGCTGGAAATGGCCTGAAGATTGGCCTGAGAAAAACACAAAAGAAAGTAAGCCAAGAGGAAAATAGATCATAGGAAGCATTTCAAATGTACGTACTGGTGGATTTTTCCAGTTACTGCCCTCTCTTCCCCCTTTCTATCTGTGCAGATAATTGAGACCTGATTAGATTAGGGTTTTGCATCATTTTCTAGAAAGCCAACCTTTGGTTAAAATGATTGCAGTGGGCTTCCGGGTTAAGATGGCGGCAGAGTAAGAAGCAGCTCTTAACCTCTCCTGACCGAAACACACAAAACTCCTCAAGGGGACATAAAAACAAGTCCAGACGAACGGAGGAACCCCACAACAGGGCACAGCGTGGAAGGTATGTGGAATCGAGACATTTCCAGGCTAAAAAGGGCTCTCACCCACTCAATCGCGGGCTGAGCAACCGCCCCACCCCCACCCCCTCCACACTCACCTATAGCTCCGAACCCAGCTAAAAAGAAATAGAGCAAGTTTGGGGCACCCATCGAGTCATCGGCAGCTCCGGGACCTGTTCCTGAGAGCAGCAAGACTTAGGACCCCATTAAGTCAAGAACGCATGTGAAATCTGAGCGCGCGGGAGCAGAGAGGGGACGCTGGGCGCGCAGAGTGCCGGCTGAGCAGAGGCGTGGGCGTGGGTGGAGGCGGACACAGCCAGG
Organism: Gracilinanus agilis; assembly: GCF_016433145.1. Classification (NCBI taxonomy): domain Eukaryota; kingdom Metazoa; phylum Chordata; class Mammalia; order Didelphimorphia; family Didelphidae; genus Gracilinanus; species Gracilinanus agilis. The sequence goes on along the minus strand of NC_058130.1, from coordinate 310,504,899 downwards.
AACTAAAGCCTAAGTGGGGAACCAGTGCAGACGGGTATACGACTGTGGAAGCAGCGCCCTGAGACTTGTAAAGAAACCTCCTGCAGAGGATCAAGCAAGGGAATCCACCAGGGGGCTTGACCTTGGAAAAAACTAGAACTCAGACCTCAGGACTAAGCGCGAGGATAAACCTGAGAAGCTGCTGGGCTAATGATGGCTAATCAGTTACAGGAAATTCAGAAGAGAAAGAATAATAACGAAAAAAAGAAGTCTCTAACACTCGACAGCTTTTACACAGAGAAAATCCAGACAACCGAGCAAACAGAGGAGGAGAACAAACAACCATCCAGACCCTCCCCAAATAAGGAAAACTCCTCACAAGCTATGGAAGAGTTCAAA
>NC_058130.1:310459152-310499521 GCF_016433145.1 Gracilinanus agilis | reverse complement strand
ATGTCCTTCAATTGGGGAATGGCTGAACAAACTGTGGTATATGCGGGTGATGGAATACTATTGTGCTAAAAGGAATAATAAACTGGAGAAGTTCCAGGCGAACTGGAGAGACCTCCGGGAACTGATGCAGAGCGAAAGGAGCAGAGCCAGAAGAACTCTATACACAGAGACTGATATACTGTGGTAAAATTGAATGTAATGGACCTCTGTACCAGCAGCAATACAATGACCCAGGACAATTCTGAGGGATTTATGGTAAAGAAAGCTACCCACATTGAGAGGAAGGACTGCAGGAGAGGAAACATATAAGAAAAACAACTGCTTGAACGCATGGGTCGGGGTGGACATGACTGAGGGTGTAGACTCGAAATTACCACACCAATGCAACTACCAACAACTTGGAAATTGGTCTTGTTCAAGGACACATGACAAAACTAGTGGAAACGCGCATCGGCCAAGGGTGGGGGGGTGCGGGGGCGGGGGTTGAAGGGGAAAGGAGGAGCATGAATCATGTAACCATGTTAAAAATGAATATTAATAAATGTTAAATAAAAAAAAAAAAGAACCACAGAATATTATCTTCTACCCTACAAAAAAAAAAATTGATTGCAGTGGTGAAAAATCCACCAGGTGGCAGTAAAAGCCAATTATTTTACCTCAGATTAATTTTCGCTTTACTCTGAAGACTTCTTGCTGTTGTCATTGGCAGCTACCTGGCTGTTTGGATTGTTTTAGAGGAAATTGTTCAATGTTTCCATTACTCATATTTCCTCTCTGTCATCTCACCTACTACAGGGATTCAGGGGAGGCCATGTCGTTCCATCTGCAGGTTCTTCCTCTGACCAACCCATACGCCCACCACAAAACCTCCTAAAGTTTTTAAGAGGAAGCTTGTGTACCAGAAAAATTGGGTTTTCTTATGGTTGCTTTGTCATCTTACTGAGTTCAGTTTAGACACTCCCAAAAGACAGACAGGATTTGAAATGTCTGGCAAGAGATGAAAAAAAAAAAACATTTCAAGGGGAAATGATTCAACAGCTACAGAGAAAGGGAATAGACAGGCGAATCATCAGTGAATCAGGTCCACTGCCAGACTCCAATTAGAGGAATCCCCACCTAATCCCAGACTTTTCTAGCTCCAAGAAACCTAATTTTCCTGCTTCTTTTGCAAATTTGGTTTTTCTTTGGGAAAATGGGGGACTAGAAAAATATCATTCCAATTTAATTAGGAGCCTTCAGTCTCCTGGGTCTCAGTGCTTCCATGCTGAAATCTGGTATGGAGAAAAGTGTTCATTTGTCTTTGACAAGAGCACTGAAATGGTTTCCACACCTTCCCTGGAAGGCATCAATCACTTCATTTTGAGCCAGCAGGGATCAGCCTTACATGGATACTGAGTAGACAAACATTAAAATGAATTTCTTTAGCTCCTCTATGATACTGGGAATGGATTTTGCTCAGGTAATTGGCTGGGAGTCGATCCTGGGAGGGATTAGGTGGTGAGGTGAATGGAGTGCTAAACATGGTGTCAGGAAGACCTGTGTTGAAATCACCTAACCCTATTTGCCTCAGTTTTCTCATGTGTAAAATAAGCTGGAGAAGGATATGGCAAACCACTCCAGTATCTCTGCCAAGAAAACCCCAAATGATGTCAAGATGAGTCAGATCTGCCTGAAACAACAGAGCAACAATAAAATACCTTTGTGCCCCGCCCTTCTGATTAGCTCCTCTCAACATCTCCATTTCAGAAGGACATCCTAGCCAAAAATATTTCCATTTCAGACTGGGTTACACTCCAGATTTCTGTATCATGCCCCAACTCTGTGTACCTTTATTCCCTCCCCCCCTTTTCCCTTAGCAATGAATTATCACAACTCTTTTTGTCCCATTCTGATGATTTGTCCAAATTAGCCCATCCCTTTATGATAAGGCAAGAAGAAATTAACATATTTAAACTTAAGTAAGAAGAGTCTAGGTTAAAGAATGATTAGTCAGTGAAACCATATTATGAGGAAAGTTATGAGATTTCTGAAAATATTGGGAAAAAAAGGAAAAATTCTCACCTATATGAGATGATTTAGATGAAATCAGAGATCCTTACAAGATATCTCCTTTGAATTTCTTCTAGTCAGAGAATCAGATACTTGTGATGCCACTAGAGATCATGGTAATTGTCCAGCACAATGTGTTATTTCTCTTAAAAAAAAAAAAAAAAAAAAAAAAAAACCTCTGAACATTTCCAGTGTTTGGGCTAATATTTTCTTTTCCTATCTCTGGAGATTTAAGGTTTGTCTTTGTCAGTTGATCATTTATTTGTAGCTTTGTGATTATTCCCCACTCCCTAAAGAATTTAGTTTTTAGAAGCTGACTGGGAGCTCGTAAGAACAGAGTACATTTTTCTTCCAACTTTTATTGAGGATGACTCACCTCTGGATTATGGAATGACTAACGGGTCTCAGAAACTTGGAGTATGTAAAGGCTGTGCTGGCAGTTTACAGACTGAAAACTATGCTTAAAGGGAAATTTCTAGCTTGTCTGGTAAAAGTGTAAATTCTGTATCCTCCTAGTTGCTCAGAGATAAAAACCATGGGTAAAAGAGCAAATCTTATATGGAAAATTGCTGTTAAATTTGCTTTAAAATATCATAACCGTTTTCAGCTGTTTTATTATTGATCTGGTTGTCATATATCAGTATCCCTCCTAAATTCTCAGCTGTGAACATACACATCTCCGTGTCTTGTAGGCTTCTCCTGAAAAAAAAAAAAAGAGTCTCTCCCAGACGTGGCGGACCACTAACAAAGAACAGAACTCCAGCTAAAAATAGAAATGATCTATGTGTGGACATAAGGAGAAGACCCATATGAGCCATTATTAAATTTTCTTCTTTGGAAACATCCACTGACAGCTGGGAAGCAAGGCCAGAGAAATCTGTGTATGTATTTAGGGAACTCGGAAGATACAGAGATAAGCACTTTTAACTGAGAAACAAGATCTGGCAGGTCTTTCACTGAACAAGGGAAGAAAGGGAGTTGGTATGTGAAAAACATCACCATGTGATGATTCATTCTTTGTTGGGCCTGTGAGGAGATGTTGTGGTGGCAACAACAGCCTCCAAACTGTATTAGGCTTAATGAAGGGAAGAAGTCAGCACCAGGCCAGATTGTCAATGCACAGCAATACTGTTCTGACTCATTGCTTTTAGAATGTATCCTGTGTGGAACTCAGGCTTTTCTTAAATTACCTCCCATTACACATTCTTTTCTTTTTGTCATAGCTCCATTCTCTTTCCCCATCCTTATCTGTTTGTATGACTTTAGTGACCATCCTGGTGATCTTAAATAGAAATGAGTAACTCTTATACAAGTTCTACTAAAGGCAAGTAAAAAAAAATTCAGGCTTCAAAATCATCAGCAGTAAAATAATATAGTTAGATTAGATTGACTTGATAGCTGCTTCCAGTTTTCACTTTCTATATGCACTGAGGGTTTGGGTGTGGAAGCACCAGGGATCCTTCACTCAACTTGGCAGATAGGTGAAATACTCTCCTGCTAATATACCCAAGCTCCTTTAACTTCAGGATTCTATAGCCCTGCCTTGAGAAGGAAGTAATTTCCTATTGGATAAATGATGGAGCCAAACAGGAAGGAAAATATGGCACTTCCTGATCCAACTGTTAATGGTGCTTACTAGCTGTAGCCTTTAGAATGTCCAAACAGCTGTCCTTACTTGGCCCTAGATGAAAGGTAGGCAATGACTAAAAGTTCTTAGGTTTAAAAGATTGATGGATTTATTTGATGATGAAATGTTAGGTGAAAGGGATTTGGTAAGAGGGTAAGGTAATTCTAAGAACTCTAAAACAGCTAACCTCACTAAACTAGGTTTGAGATGCTAAAGGTATTCTTGTGAAGCTGAGGATAAAATACCTAAGCAGATTAAACTCTAATGTGCTTCTCTGCTGGCCCAGGGCTAGCTGGCCCTGGGTCAGTATGGTGTTGTCTTGTTCGTTGATATATATAAATATTCTTCTCTCTAAAGGATGGACTGATTGATTTGCCAGATGTGTTGTTAATAGTTGGCCTGCAATGTTATTTTAAGTCTACCTGCCTAAGTAAGCTAAACCCACATTCCACCTCCCTCTAACCCAGGTCTCAAACCCAAAGGGCTAGAAGGAAAAGTGACCAAGTCAGGGGTCTAGGAGCTCCTTATATACCCTGCCTTCAAACTGTCAGGCTGGCACAAGCCCTGTCTCATGCCAGGTTCTATATTCTAACTGAGGAACTGCCAGCTTGCCCCATGAAACATGACTATATGATTTTACATACTACAAGATAAGTTTGTTTGTTTGAAAAGAGTTCATTGAAGAGAGGTAACTAGGTGGCTCAGTGGATTGAGAACCAGAGCTGGCTTCAGGAGGTTTTGTGTTCAATTCTGTCCTCACGTACTTCCTAGCTATGTGACTCTGGACAAGGCGCTTAATCCCAAACGGCCTACCCCTTTCCACTTTATTGCCTTGGTAATGATGCTTAGTATCAATTCAATGACAGAAAGGAAGAGGGTTTTTTTTGAGAATACATTGAAGAAATAAGAGTAATCTGAGAAGAGAAAAGGCTTGAACCCACAGACACACCTTACCTTGGGAAGGAGATAACTGGTATTTATTCAGACAATGGAGAATCTGAGGTCATGAACTAAGGCAGCCTGGGAGTTGGCATATGACAAGTTTTAGAAGTATAGAGAAAATATCAGCATTAGCATTGTGGGTGGAAAAAAGAACAAACACAAAGTGTCAGGCATTCACTGCATTCCATAGGTAAACCAAGTAGGTTTGGTACAGACTTGTAAATAATTGAATTCTTTTACCAGTATCAGGGTTCCCCACCACCACTTGTCTCACAACAGATATTCTCATAGCAGGAAATCAACAGTGATTAAGTAACAGTGACTAAAAAGCCAGATGGTTTTCTATCCAATTAATCTAATTATTGAATCCAAAATTCAATAAGAGAAACTGCTGGCCTTTTCTTGGCTTTCATTTTTTTTTTCATCTCTGTTGATACTGATTGCCAAATGTACTTTTCCCCTGAATGCTCTCCTACCAGGGCTTTCATGACACTGCAAATATCTTGGTTCTCCTTCTGCTTGTCTGACCACTCCTCCTCAAATTTCTTTGCTGAACCATCATCCACCTCTTGATCTCTCTTCTCTACAAATACTCTCTCCCATAGTGATTTCTTCTCAGAAGCTTCCATGGGTTCATTTATAACTTCTATGCAGATGACTTCCAAATCCATTTATAAACTCTTCTCCTATTATAATCCTCAAATCTAGTCTTGCACCATCCACTGCTTACTAAACACCTCTGTCTGAATGTCCCACCCACATCTAGGTCTCAGCGTGTCTAAAAATAAACTCTTTATTTCTCCCTTTAGGTATCCACACCCAACATCCATATTTCTGTTTCAGTTGTGGACACAGCTACTCTTCTAGTCACCCAGATTTCCAAATTCAGAATCATCTCTGTCTTTATACTCTTTGTATAATCAACTCTTGAAAGTATTTCACATCAACATTCCTACTTCTTTCCAGCTACACTATCACCACCTTAATCGAAGCCTACATCACTACTAAGTAATACATAAAATTTTTAATTTATATCTCTATTTCTAGCCTCACCACTCTGTAATCCATACTAATCACAACTGTGTCTTCGTTGTAGCAAGGCAATCTTTCTATTCCTCTCTAATAGCTTCTTTTTTGGTATGTTTGTTTTTATTTATTTACTTGCTTATTGGATGCATATCTCACTCCTCCATGCCCTCCCTGCACCACAGAAGGCATCACTGAAAAAATATTTATATATAAATCATGTCTTTAATGTTTCTATTTGTTGGTTCTTTCTTCAGAGGTGGACATTCACAAGTTGTTCTTCAAATATTTAATTCTGTATATAATGTTCTCTTGATTCTACTCAATTCACTCTTTATAATTTCATATAGGTCTTTATGTTAGGGTTTTAAAAAAATTAACCTGCTCATCATTTCTTATGGCACAGTAGTAATCTGCCACAATCATATGCCACAACTTGTTTAGCTATTCCCCAATTGATGGAGTTCCCTTTGACATCCAGTTCTTTGCCACCACAAAGAGAGCTGTTGTAAATATTTTGAAACATATAAGTTCTTATCCTTTTTCCTTGATCATCTTGGGAAATAAACTCAACAGTGTCATTGCTCAGTCTTAGGGTATACACAGTTTTATAACTCTCTGGGCATAATTCCAAATCGCTCTAAAAATGGTTGAATCAGTTTGAAATCCTACCTATTTGTTTGTTAGAGTCCCCATTTTTCCACATCTCTCCTCTCCCAAACATTTGTCATTTTTCCCTTTTATTATTTTTTTCAAACCCTTACCTTCTGTCTTAGAATCAATACCATGTATTGGTTCTAAAGCAGAAGAGCAGTAAGGCCTAGGCAATGGGGGTTAAATGACTTGCCTAGGGTCACACGGCTAGGAAGTGTCTGAGATCAGATTTGAACCTAGGACCTCCTGTCTTTAGGACTGACTGTCAATCCACTGGGCCACCTAGCTGTCCCACCCCCTTTTATTATTTTAATCAATATGTGTGCCTTTGTACTGGATGGAGCATTTCTATACTTGAAACCTCTAAACCTCTGCCTATGAGAATCTCTGGCTTCCTTTAGGACTCACTCTAAATGTAACCTTTTTCAAGAAGTCCATTAAACTGCTAGTTACACAAAGATCATCCTGATATGAGGTTATATCTCAGAATTGTTTGGGCTTGTATTTCTCCGATCAGTAGTGATTGAAAACATTTTTTCATAAGCCAATATGTAAGTTGTATTTCTTTAACCAAAAACTGTCTGTTCTTATCTTTTGACCATTTATCAGTTGGAGGTGGTTCTTATTCTCACAAATTTGGCAAAGTTCTCTATATGTTTTAGATACAAGATCTCTATCTGAAAAATTGTATATAAAATTCCCCCCAAAAATTTTTTTTGCTTTCCTTCTAATCATGGTTATTTTAGTTTCATTTGTATAAAAACTTTTTAAGCCTAAGGGCTCCTTTGAACTAAATGTTTGATAAGCTTTTTTTAAACTCAACATATCCAAAGGAGAAGTCACTATCTTTCTCCACCCCTAAAGTTACTCCTTTTCTGAATTTCTATCCCAATATTAAGAACATCACCTGTTCTATAGTCACCAAGGAGACTTTTGTGTCAAACTCAATTTTTTCATTCTTCCTCACTCCACATATCCTGTCACTAGCCAAAACTTGTCATTTTTACCTCCAAATATGTCCCTACAACATAGCTACCACTCTAGTTAAGGCCCTCCTCCTTTCTCACTTGTATTACTGCAAGAGTCTCCTAATTGGACTTGCTGCCATAACTTTTTTCCCCTCTCCAATCCACCCTCCCCTCAGATGCCAAAGCGATTGTCCTAAAGATCAGGCTGACTGTGTTTCTCCCCCTTTTCAAGCAAATTACCCCATCCCACTTAAAGTGATGATATGCAAAGTCAATTAATCACACACATAGGCTTTACAGTAAGTGCAAAAAGCCTTCGGAATTGTAGTAAAATTGTGGAAAATTGTGTTTGAATAGACTTTGAAACTTGTTCATGACCTGGGGATGATCTATACATGAGTTAGAACCAGAGTCATTTGAGATGTTGGAGTAAGTGTGACATTCCAGTAAAACTACTAGGAAGGAAACTCCTTGAGAAGAATCAATCTTTGATACTTATCTATACTCCTTTCCCTCACCTTTAGCCAGAGAAGGATGATGGATCTTGTAAGCTTCAAAGGATACAAAGGATGCTGGATTTATATTCCCATCAATATCTAGTAGAATTATAAGATAAATTGATGGCAGTAGCTAATTTGGGAAGCAAGTTCAGATTTGCATAGTTTAATGGCTAAACAAGGAGTTCAGCAAAAAAACTAAACTTTATCTGATGGAAACTTCTTGAGAACCTCACAAATGGGAGAAAATAACTTCTAATATCCAGGAATTTTGAGCTACCCTTTGCCATAAATGCTCTCTAAGTTTTAACTCACTTCTTTCTAGGCACTGTATGTATTTTTGAGATAGTGTGTCACAAGCAAAAAGTGGTTTGTATCACCTTAGTAAATACTTATTTTAAACATTATTTAAAGTTGACTGATAAATTATTCTTCCCAAATAAAAATCTTGACGTGGAAGTACACCAGTTGGGGCTCAAACTAATGGCTTTAAAGAATCATTCCCAACTTCTCAAGGAGTGCCATGAAGAGGAAATGTAGCCTTTCTCTCAGACCCATTTGTGAGAATGGAAAATTAGTATAAGTATACTCAGAACTTATATGGCCTACACATTTTTTTCATTATTTCCCTTGATATTCTTGATCTTTTTTTCTTCCAAATGAACTTTGTTATAGTTTTTTTTTCTAATTCAGTAAAAACGTTTCTTGGTAGTTTGATAGGTATGGCACTAAATAAGTAAATTAATTTGGGTAGAATGGTCATTTTTATTATGTTAGCTCTTCCTACCCATGAGCAATCAATGTTTTGCCAATTGTTTAAACCTAGTTTTAATTGTTTGGAAAGTGTTTTGTAGTTGTGTTCGTATAATTTCTGTGTGTGTTTTGGTAGATAGATTCATAGGTATTTTATATTGTCTAGGGAAGTGATGGGCAAAATATGGCCCTGCAGGCCAGAGGTGGTCCCCTGAAATGTTCTATCTGGCCCTGTGGCATTATTGCTAATCTGACAAATACAATGAGTAGGATACAATACAATGAAACTTCGAAAGAGTTGCTTAGAAATAGACTGCCAGATGATCATTAGCTTTCCTTTGGCCCCCTCTTTAAAAAGTTTGCCCAATCACTGGTCTAGGGTGATTTAAAAATGGTATTTCTCTTTCTAACTCTTGCTGCTGCAATGTATTGGAAATATATAAAATGCTAATGATTTATGCGCATTTATTTTGTATCCTGCCACTTTGCTAAAGTTGTTGATTATTTCCACTAGCTTTTTAGTTGATTCTCTAGGATTTTTCCAAGTAGACCAACATATCATCTGCAAAGAATGATAGCTTGGTCTCCTCATTGCCTATTTTAATACCTTCAATTTCTTTTTACTTCTCTAATTGCTACTGCTAGTGTTCCTCGTACAATGTTAAATAACAGAGGTGATAATGGGCATCCTTGTTTCACTCCTGATCTTGCAGTACCAAATATTAAACTGTTCTATGAAGCAGTGGTCATCAAAACAATATGGGAGTTCTAAGGTTAAGATGGTGGCAGAGTAAAAAGCAGCTGCTTAACCTCTCCTAACCAAAACATATAGGACTCCTCAAGGGGACATAAAAACAAATCCAGATGAACGAAGGGACCCCACAACAGGGCACAGCATTGAAGGTACGTGGGATCGGGGCATTTCCATGCTAAAAGGGGGTGAAACAGCTCTCACTAAAACACAAGCTGAGCAACCCCCTCCCCACACACACACAACCTACAGGGCCAAAGCCAGCACACAAGAGTTAGAGCAAATTTGGGGCACCCATTAAGTCCCTTTACAGCTACCTGGGGTCACCAGGGCCTTAAGACTTAAGACCCCAAGAGGCTAAAGAACATGTGGACTTTGAACACACACCCTGAGCACAGGCGCAGTCTCAGCTGCAGTCAGGGATTTTGAGCACAGGTGTGGGCTGTGGGTGGGGACCCAGTGCAGAGGGGTACATGACCATGGAAGCAGCACCCTGAGACTGATAAAGGAGCTTCAGGCAGAGGAACAAGCAAGAGGACCACCAGGAGGCTTGACCCTGAGAACAGCTAGACCTGAGACCTCAGGAGCCTAAAGAGCACAGACAGACCTTGGGCTTGAGGATAAAGCTAAGAGGGTGCTGGGCTAACAATGGCAAGCCAGAGACAAGAACCCCAGAAGAGAAATATCAAGAAGAAATCTTTAATACTAAACAACTTTTACAGAGGAAAAATCCAGACTATGGAGCAAACAGCAGAGGAGAACAAACAAGTAATCATATCCAAACCTTCCCAAAAAAATGAAAAATGGTCACAAGCTACTGAAGACTTCAAATCTGAGATTATGAGAAAGATGGTAGAGAACCGGCAAGAAAATAACGGATTAAAAGGCAGAATTTCACAATAAGAAAGTGAGGCTCAGAAATCAAATAATAAGCAAAAATAAGCAAATTGAAGACCAGAAATGACCAGCTGGAAGCTTTGAAGAACCAAACAGACCAGATTCAAAAGGAAAACCAAAAGATTATAGCCAAAAACCAGTCTCTAAAGGCTAGAATTGGACAATTAGAAAAAGATGATCCCAAGTCAAAAGAATTAATAAGCAAATTGGAGACCAAAATCAAACAGATGGAAAACAGGATAGACCAAATTGAAAAGGAAAATCAAAAGAATATAGCAGAAAACCAGTCTCTAAAACAAGAATTGGTCAAGTAGAAGCCAATGATCTCTCAAGACAAAAAGAACAAATAAAGCAAAGTCAAAATACTGATAAAATAGAAGGAAACATGAAATATCTCACTGAGAAATTGACAGATCAAGAAAACAGGTCTAGAAGAGATAATTTGAGAATCATTGGTCTTCCTGGAAAAGCAGAAATTAATAGAAATTTGGACTCCATACTAAAGGAAATTATTCAGCAAAATTGCCCTTAAGTTCTAAAAGAGGGCAATATAGACATTGAAAGGATCCATAGATCACCCTCTACACTAAACCCTGAAAAGACAACCCCCAGGAATATAATAGCCAACTTCAAGAGCTTCCAAGTAAAAGAAAAATTTTTACAAGAAGCCAGAAAGAGACAATTCAGATATCAAGAAGCACCAATCAGGATTACACAGGATCTGGCAGCATCCACACTAAAAGACCGCAAGACTTGGAATATGATATTCAAAAAGGCAAGAGAACTGGGTCTTCAACCATGGATCACCTACCCATCCAAACTAACTATATACTTCCGGGGGAAAGTTTGGGCATTCAATAAGATAGGAGATTTCCAAGTATTTGCACAGAAAAGACCAGGACTAAATGGAAAGTTTGATATCCAACCACAAAAACCAAGAGAAACATGAAAAGGTAAATAAGAAACAGAGGGGAAAGAAAGAAAACTCTTTTTGAAATTGCCTCTTTAAGGGCTTCAATAAGATCTAATTATTTGTATTCCTATATGGAGAAATATTATGTATAATTCTCTGTAGTGAACTCTATTCACTATTATAGTATCCACTATTATAGTAATTAGAAGAATTATTCACAGGGAGAGTTTGGAGTACTAAATGGTCTAAGATGATAAGGGGGTGGATGGGAAAGAGGGGGGTGAATAGTAGGGAACACCAAGAGAAACTTGAATGAATAAGAAAAATAGGATATTTTCTTACACACAAAGAGGGCATGGGATCGGGAGGGGATGAATACTATTATAAGAAGGAGAGGAAGAGAGCATTAAGAGGTAATATTTAAACCTTACTCTCAATGTAATTAACCCTGAGAGGGAAGAGTAGTTTTATCCATTGGGATATAAAAACTCTATCTAACCCTACTGAGAAAGTCAGAAGGGATAAACCAAGGGGAGCAGAGAAGTGGGGAGGTCTAAAAAGGGAAGGAGAAGAAGGGGGAGGGAATTCATTAGGCCTTAAAAATAAAAAGAGGGGAATAACAAGGGAGGGGGTAGAAAGGATAGTAAATCAAGGGAGGGGACAAGGGTTACTGGTTTAAAACAAATCACTGGTTTAAAAGGAAATAGCCTAAGAAGAAAGGGTAGAACTAAGAGAGGATACCAAAATGTTGGGGAATAAACAACTGATAATTATAACTCTGAATGTGAATGGGATGATTGATTATACTAAATTAAAAAGCTTTTGTACAAACAAAAACAATGCAACCAAAATCAGAAGGGAAACAACAAATTGGGAAAAAAATCTTTATAACAAAAAACTCAGACAGGGGTCTAATTACTCAAATATACAAGGAGTTAAATCAATTGTATAAAAAAATCAAGCCATTCCCCCAATCGATAAATGGGCAAGGGACATGAATAGGCAATTTTCAGATAAAGAAATCAAAACTATCAATAAGCACATGAGAAAGTGCTCTAAATCTCTAATAATTAGAGAAATGCAAATTTAGAAAATGCTTCACCTCACACCTACCGGATTGGTTAAATGATAGTAGGGGAGAGTAATGAATGTTGGAGGGGATGTGGCCAAATTGGGACATTAATGCATTGCTGGTGGAGTTGTGAACTGATCCAACCATTCTGGATGGCAATTTGTAACTACTCTCAAAGGGCTATAAAAGAATGCCTGCCCTTTGATCCAGCCATACCATTGTTGGGTTTGTACCCCAAAGAGATCATAGATAAACAGACTTGTACAAAAATATTTATAGCCACGATTTTTGTGGTGGCAAAAAACTGGAAAACGAGGGTATGCCCTTCAATTAGGGAATGTGATATATGCTGGTGATGGAATATTATTGCGCTAAAAGGAATAATAAACTGGAGGAGTTCCAGGTGAACTGGAAAGACCTCCAGGAACTGATGCAGAGTGAAAGGGGCTGAGCCAAAAGAACGTTGTGCACAGAGACCAATACACTGTGGTAAAATAGAATGTAATGGACTTCTGTACTAGCAGCAATGCAATGATCCATAACAATTCTGAGGCAGTTATGGAAAAGAACGCTATCCATATTCAGAGGAAGAACTACAGGAGAGGAAACACAGAAGAAAAGCAACTGCTTGAACACATGGGTTGAGGCGGACATGATTGGGGATGTAGACCTGAAACTACCACAACAATGCAACTACCTACAATTTGGAAATAAGTCTTGATTGATGACACCTGTTAAAACCAGGGGAAATGCAAATCGGCTATTGGGGGGGTGGAGGAGGGTGGAGGGAGGAGTAAAAGGGAAAGTAAGAACATGAATGAATATAACCATGATAACTTTTCTAAAAAATAATAATCATTAAAAAAATAAAAATAAATCATTGAAACTAAAAAAAAACAAACAATATCGTACTGGCTAAGGAAAGATGAGTAGAATAGACTTGGGGTAAGTGATGTCAGCAAGACAGTCTATGATAAACCCAAATAGCCCAACTTTTGGGACAAAAATACACTACTTCACAAAAACTGCTGGGAAAATTGGAAAACAATATGGGAGAGATTAGGTTTAGATCAACATCTCACACCCTACACCGAGATAAATTCAGAATGGGTGAATGACTTGGATATAAAGAAGAAAACTATAAGTAAATTAGGTTAACACAGAATAGTATACTTGTCAGATCTCTGGGAAAGGAAAGATTTTAAAACCAAGCAAAAGTTAGAAAAAATTACAAAACATAAAATAAATAATTTTGATTACATTAAATTAAAAGGGTTTTGTACAAACAAAAACAATAAAACTAAAATTAGAAGGGAAACAACAAACTGGGAAAAAACCTTTATAACAAAAAAATCTGACAGAGGTCTAATTACTCAACTATACAAGGAGCTAAATCAATTGTATTAAAAATCAAGCCATTCCCCAATTGATAAATGGGCAAGGGACATGAATAGGCAATTTTCTGATAAAGAAATCAAAACTATCAATAAGCACATGAAAAAGTGTTCTAAATCTCTAATAATTAGAGAAATGCAAATCAAAACAACTCTGAAGTACCTACCACCTTACACCTAGCAGATTGGCTAAAATGACAGCAGAGGAGAGGAATAAATGTTTTTAGGGGAACATGGCAAAATTGGGACATTAACACATTGTGGGTGGAGTTGTGAAGTGATCTAACCATTCTGGACAGCAATTTGGAACTATGCTCAAAGAGGGCTAAAAGACTGCCAGCCTTTTGATCCAGCCATACCATTGCTGGGTTTATACCCCCAAAGAGATCATGGAGAAAAAGACTTGTACAAAGTTATTTATAACTGTGCTTTTTGTGGTGGCAAAAAACTGAAAAACGAGGGTATGCCCTTCAATTGGGAACTGGCTGAACAAATTGTGGTATATGCTGGTGATGGAATACTATTGTGCTGAAAGGAATAAGGAACTGGAGGAATTCCATGTGAACTAGAATGACCTCCAGAAATTAATGCAGAGTGAAAGGAGCAGAACCAGGAGAACCTTATACACAGACTGATACCTTGTGGTAAAATGGAATGTAATGGACTTCTGTACTAGCAGCAATGCAATGACCCAGGACAATTCTGAGGGACTTATGGAAAAGAACACTACCCACATTCAGAGGAAGAACTACAGGAGTGGAAACACAGAAGAAAAACAACTGCTTGAACACATGAGTTGATGCAGATATGATTTGGGATGTAGACTCTAAACGAGCACCCCAGTGCAACTATCAGTAATATGGAAATAGGTCTTGATTGATGACACATGTTAAAACCAGTAGAAATGTGCGTAGGCTATGGTGGGGGGCAGGGGGGTTGAGGGGTGGTTGTTGGGGAGAATAAGAACATGAATCATGGAATCATGGAAATTTTTTCTAAAAAATAAAAATTCAAAGTTGTAGAGAAAGAACTTATGTGGCCTACACAAAGATCATCCTCCACCATGGCCCCTTCCTATCTTTCCAAAATTCGTACATATTCTCCTCCATTCACTCTAAGATCCAACCATACTATTCAGTTTGCTGTTTCTCACACACACAGCTTTACATCTTCAATCTGTTTGCCTTTGCACTGGATAGAGCATTTCTATACTTGAAATACTTTCCCTCTAAACCTCTGCCTATGAGAATCTCTGAGTTCCTTTAGGATTCAGCCTAACTGCTACCTTTTTCAAGAAGTTTCTTGAGGTGCTAGTACCTTCTCCTCCATATAAATGTGTGTGTGTGTGTGTGTGTGTGTGTATTACGGGATTAAGGATAGATAAGATTTGGATAGATGGATGGTTAAACATATCTTGTATGAACCTAATTAAGCTAGGCAGCATAGTGAATAGAGTAGATAGAAGACCTGAATTCAAATCTGGCTGTGTAACCATGTTAATTCAGTTTCTTCATCTGTAAAATGAACTGGAGAATCACTCTTGTATCTCTGCCAAAAAAAAAACCACCAAAATGGGATTATTAAGAGTCAGACACAATTGTAACAACTGAAAAACAGTATTTCCTCCATTAGGATATAAGGACCTTGAAGTCAGGGACTTAATTTTTTTTCTCTTTTTTTTTCTTTTTATCTCTAATGTCTAGCATAGAGTCTCATACCTAAGAAGCACTTAAATGCTTTTTGATTGATTGATTGATCAACTGGCAAAATAATATTCCTGAAGCATTTCTGAGCATGTCATTTCCTTGCTCAAGAAGCTCTAGGGGCTCTCTTTTATCTCCAGGATAAAATATAAACTCTTTAGCCTGGCATTTAAAATATCACAAGCTAGCTCTAGCTTACCTTCCTTCATGCTTTCTATAATCCAAACACAATGGTCTGCCAGCTATTGCTCCAACAACATTCTAAATTCAAAATGCTCATCCCTGCCTTTATGCCTCTTTATGGGCTGTTCCCCTTTGCTTGGAATGCTTGGAACTTCCTCTTCACTTCTAACCTTTAAAATTCTTAGTTTCTTTCAAGGTTCCATTTGAATTCTTCCCTTATATTCCCAGCTATTGGTGCTCTCTTCCTACTCACATAATCTTGTAATGACTTTTCTTCTCTTGGTTCTTAATCTAGAATCCAGGAACTTGGATAAGAAAAATGCATCTTTATTTTAACTAAACAGGTTTTTTTAATTCTATGTAGGTTTTTTAATGCATTTACAAACATTATTCTGAAAAAGGATACATAGGCTTCATGCCAAAGGGACTATGACACAAAAGGTTAGGCACTCCTGTCCTAATACGTAATAGGTAAGTTTCTCAAGGAAATGGACTAATTCACTTTTGCCTTTGTATCCCCAGAACCTACCATAGTATCTTGTACAAAATTAGGCCCTTAATAAATGCTTATTGGGGCAGCTAAGTGGATCAGTGGATGGAGAGCCAGGTCTGGAGACAGGAGGTCCTGGGTTCAAATCTGCCCTCAGATACTTCTTAATCCCAAATTCATATTTTTCTACAATGCTCTTGAGACTACTTTATCCTGGAAGATCACCTCATCTCTGGAACTTACTCCTCAGAAGTACCCTCAGTTCCCTGTGATTCTTCTCTCTGACTGCACAGTTCCTCCCAGAACCTCCATTTAAGGAGGACACTCAGGCCAGTCATCACATCATTTTTCATCAGATTATGCTACATAATGGATTTCTCCACTATTCCCTTGCACTGAGCACCTTCTTCCTTCTTCATCCTACCTTTTTGATCTCATTTTATATGTTGTCTTCCTCTTTAGATTTGGAACTATGCCCAAAGGACTTTAAAATAATGCATAACCTTTGATCCAGTATCCCAAACAGATCATCAAAAAAGGGGAAAGGATCTCCTTGTACAAAAATATTTATAGCTGCTCTTTTTTGTGGAGACAAAGAATTGGAAATTGAAGTGATATCCATCATTTGGGGAATGGATGAACAAATTGTGGTATGTATGGTAATGGAGTACTATTGTGTGCTGAAAAGAATGATAAGCAGAATGACTTCAGAAAAAAATGGAACGATCTACATGAACCGATGCAGAGTGAAATAAGCTGAATCAAGAGAGCATTGTACACAATAGCAGCAATATTGTAGAGATCAACTGCAATAGTCAGCTAGACTCAGCAGTATGATGATCCAGCCCAATTCTGAGAGATTCAAGATGTTGGAGTCAGAATGCAGATCAAAGCATACAATTTTTCACTCTAACTTATTTGGGTTTTTATTTTGGGGTCTTGGAATTATATGATTGCTCTCTTACAAAAATGAACAATACTGAAATATGGTATACATGATAATACATGTGTGACCCAGATCAAAATGCTTTACAGCTCCAAGAGAGGAGAAGAAAGGGAGGAAGGGAGATAATTTGGATCATATAACTTTGGAAAACTTATGTAGAAATTTATTATTACATGTGACTGGTAAAATAACATATCTTTATAATGATAAAAAGATCATAAGCTTCTTGAGGTAAGAGACTATATATTTTTTTCATTTGCATTCATATTCTCAGTGCTTAGCACAATGACTGGCACATAAGCTTAATAAATGCATGCTGACTGACTGACTGATAGACTTTGTAATGACTGATCCTCATGACTAGAATGCTTACCCTCCCCATGGATGCCTCTTGGATTCCCTACTTTGAAGAAAGGCTCAACTCAAGCATTACCTCCTTTAGGAGACTTTTCCTGATCCCTACTTGTTAGTTGTTGTTGCTCAGTCATTTTTCAATCATGTCTGACACATCTTGACTGCCCTTAGTGTTTTCTTGACAAAGATAATAGAGCTGTTTGCCATTTCCTTCCATTTAAAAGATGAGAAACTGAGGCAAACAGAGTTAAGTGATTTCTGCAAGGTCACATAGCTAGGATGTACCCAAGGCAAGATTTGAACTCTATCCACTGCGCCACTTAGGTGCCTTCTTCTTGTTAGTACCCTCTCCCACTTATATTTTTGCATATAATTTGTATTTACTTATCTGCAAGTGTTGCTTATCTCCAGTAGAAGGTAAGTGACTAGACATTTAATTATTTTTTACACAGTTTGCATTTATGTGTATGTGCATGTTGTATCTACCAGTGCAAAGTAAATTATATAATCTCTTAATAGTAAAAATATAATCTCTTAAGAGATATAATATATATCTATATAGATAGATAAAAATATAATCTCTTAATAGAATACTACTCAAATTCTGTCTGTTTTAAAATATTTCAAAAGATGTCCTCCTCTGGCATAGTCTCAATGAATAATCAATGAATTAAACTGAATGATAGTCAAGACCCTCTCATTGTATGTCATCCTGATCATGACTTGAACTTGAAAGAAATTGTCTATGCTTCAGACTCTGTCACTAATTACTTTGGGAGATTCCCTTAGTATTTCTAGTCCTCAAATTTCATCTCAGTAAATAAGTATTATTATTTGAAATAAGATACAGAATACTATTTTTGAAACAAAGGTTAAACAAAGATAAAGTCCTCCAAAGCATCAAAGATTCATGATTTCTTTAACAATGAGAGACTCTACCAATCCAAATCAAAACTTCTCTCTACCCTTTAACAGAAAGTCTTCTTTGAATTGAATTAAATTCTTGGAGCATCTAGGAGGCTCAAAAATCAGGCCTGGCATCAGAAAGACTCATCTTTCTTTATTCGAATCTGGTCTCAGATCCTTAAGAGCAAGTCACTTAACCCTGTTTGACTCAGTTTCTTCATCTAAAAAAATGAGCTGGAGAAGGAAATGGCAAACCAATCCAGTATCTTTGCCAAGAAAACCCCGTTCAGGGTCACAAAAAGTCTAAAATGACTGAATAATAACTCCTTTAAAAAAAGCAACCCTTACTTTCCATCTCCAAATCAATACTGCACATTGATTCCAAGGCAGAAGAGTGGTAAGGGCTAGGCAATGGGGCTGGGGGAGGGGGTAAGTGACTTGCCCAGTCACACAGGTAGGAAGTGTCTGAAGCCAGATTTTAACCCAGGACCTCCCATCTCTGGGCCTGGCTCTCAATCCTCTGAGCCACCTAGCTGCCCCCTGAATAATAACTTCTTGAATTGTGACCATTAACAAAGATGATGATAATATGTCATATTGTCTAATGGACAGCTATTTGATGATAAACTTTTCCAAATTTAGCTGAACTAGTCATCAGTTGAAAAATATAATCTCTTAACAGAACACTACTCAAATTCTGTCTGTTTTAAAATATTTCAAAAGATGTCCTCCTCTGGCATAGTCTCTGATAGCCTAGGGTTACCTCCTTGCCACAATTATCTTAAATATTTAGCTTTGTATTGCTCTAATCAGCCACAGTTGGACATATTGTATATTGACTTTGCCATTGTGATGTCATTTTGGTTCTCCTCAAACACGGACAATGACCAGATAATCTAAAGAGAAATTTAAGAGAAGAAATGTAAGGTAGCATATGTACCAATGATTCCACAAATTGATTCTATAAATTACTGTTTGTGTGACCAAAGGCAAATCATTTTCCCATACTTGGTCTCAGTTCCTTCAACTATAAAATGAAAGGTTGAATTAGGTGACCTCTAAGCTCCCTTCAAACTCTAAATCCTATGGTGGTAAGATCCCAAATGTTTTGGAAAGAAAAATGGTACATGTAAATGTCTTGACTCTAGCCTTCAAGGTGATGAACCCGATGTTTGTCAACTACTCAATAGCCCTCATGCCTTATTATCTTGCATTTCTGGTATTTTTAATCTGTGAATGTTTTTAAATTTTTTTAATTATTATTTGAGGGACATCATGACAAAATGGATAGAAAGATGGTCCCAGAGGCAAGAAATCCTGGATCCAAGTCTGAACTCTGGCATAAACTGGCCCTATAGATTCTAGATAAGTTATTCACAAAGGCTATATTTTGCTTACAGAAGATGGAATGGTTTTCTTATGTAAATGAAATCACAATTCTAGTCCTTTTTTTTTTTATTAATGACACTTGGTTCTGTCCCTAACTACCAGTCATTCCCATTCCTTCCAGATTCATATTTGTTTTTGTTATTCATATACTTCCGCCATCCACAACCCAGTTAAACTGGTTAAATAACTATTTAATTAGAGTAGATGAAAGCATAGTAAAATGAAGTTCATGCATTAGAGAGAACAATACTTTAGCACTTCACAAAAGCCAAGACTCCTCATACTGAAGTGTAGCTTTTTTCCTTTTAAGTCTTCTGGCAGCAATAGTAGAAAGAGGTCAGCCCAGAAGTTCAGTATCTTATAATATACATTTTATAAGCCACATAGGAGGAAGTGTTGCATAAGCCATTAACTCACAACAGTTTTTCTAACCTAAGACAAGATAAGGTATAGAAGTTTCAATGATTCTCATGGTCACAGCTGCAAGAATGAATAGAAGAATTTTTTTGCTAGAAATGGCTTTATTGGTTTATTATTTGCTTGCTATCTTCCCTATCAGAATTTGAACCCTTTGAGGGCAGATATTATTTTTGCTTTCTGATTCTTATCATTTAGTAAAGTTCATGAGAAAGAACCTAGGTCAGCCTTCCTGTGATCCTAAAGAAGAATCAAACCTAAGTTTTCAGCTAGGTTAGACTTTGAAATAGAAGAGACCTTATTAACTATACAGGCCAATCCTTTCATTTTACAAGGGAGAATACTAAGGAAGGAAGAAGGGGAATGGAGCCTATCCTGAGATTTGATGTTACTTGCAGCAACTGGATTGGTCAAACCTTGTAGGAATTTGATACCAGAATGTCAGCAGATACTGAGACCTGGGAGGGGCATTCACCAGCATATATTCCAAAGTCCCTCATTGTCCAGTTGGTGAGAAGGTAAAGAGAGGAGGGGACTTGACAACCAAGGGTTCAGGGTAAAAAGCTGAAATCAAGCCCAGCCTAGGGTTTTCTCCCCTCTTCCATTGCTTGGTATTCACCAATATATTGTCTAGGGCAATTAAATATAAAATCTCTTGGAGTAATAGGGATCCATTGGAGTTTGTTGAGTAGAGAAGTGATGATATCAAAACTGTCCTTCAGAAAGGTCACTTTGTCAGTTAAGTGACAATGAACTTGAGTGGAGAGACACATGAGGCAGGCAGACCCAGCGGAAGGTTATTGCAATCATCAAGGTGACATGGGATAAGAGATTGCACCAGGATGGCAGTTGTGCAAGTGGAAAGAATAACATGGAAATAAGATATGTTTGAGGGTCAAAACAACAAGATTTGAGAATGAATTGTTTATATGGGATGAGTGTGAGTGTTCAAAGATAACTATATTGTGAGCCCAGGTGCCTGGGAAGATGGTGATGCCCTTACAAGAAATAGGGAAAATTGGAAGAAAAAAGGGGTTTAGGGAAAGGAAAATGAATTCTGTTTTGGACAGATTGAGTTTGATATAATTTATAGAATATCTACTTTTAGATGACTAATAGACAGTTGGTCATGCAAAACTGTAGATCACTTTTATAATATAACCAGTTGGCAAAAAAAGCCAACTAGAAATGATTGTAGTCATCCAGTCCCTGTGAAAATATTCCCTGCATATGAATACAATGTTTTTGTTCTGAATAATTCTTTTGTAGGCCTTGGGGACTATATTTTGTATCAATAGTAAATGTGGACTCCTTTAGTACTATGGTGATTCAATAGAAAGTTTGGAAGTGTCCAGATTACTTGAGCTTTTGAGAGATCCATATTGGCTTAAGGTCTAGGGAAAGAACACTGGCATGGATTTCAAGAGCATGACAGAGTACAGAAATAATTTTACTTTGAATAATATTTGGTATCCCAAATAAGGACTATTTCATATAATGACATTTCTTCCATTTTCAGGAGAATCTCTCCCTTGTTTTCGGAGGACAAGATACTTTTTAGATTTAGATTTTATAAGTTATATAGATGTAAATTAAAATATTAAATTATAATTTTAAATGTTTTTATATTTAGATTCTTAAAGATTGTTTTTATTTTTACATAAACTTGAGTTGCTGTATGGCAGAGGGGATAGAAGGCTCCAAGTCTTCCCTACTAGCTGTGCAGAGAAGTCACTTAGAAGTCACAGAGCTGCTGGTCTATACTTATTGAGCATCTTCAAAGCAAGTTCCCAATACTGATTAAATCACAAGTTGAGACCACCTAGCTCTTTCCACCAATTGCTTCCTGGATTTCTTTCTTTGAAAAGATTATAAGAATCACTGGGGAGAAAACACATGACTGAGGCTGAGTGGTAAAGAGACAGAGATGGCATTCCCAAAGAGAGTGCATAGCCCATAGTTGTTTAATGCCTTGAAACTTTTAACAAAATTTAACTATTTCTAATAAATGTATGAATGTATACTTTGATGTATGAATGTATACTTTGATAATAAATGATAAAATAAATTAATAATATACAGTATTAATGCATTTATAAATTACTATTTCTTGTTTTCTTTACATGTCATCTGCAGTTTCCCATAGTACACAACAAATATCCAAAAATTCCCGTTAAATTATTGGTCAACCCACAAATTACAAAAACCATGACTGTGAAACCTGCAAATGTCAGGGGATGATTCTACTTTCTATGTGAGAGAGTGAAAAGGAGTAATAGTTATTTGACATACCTGGCATTTGTTGCCTCCATTTTCTCCCTCAGGGCGCCAAGCTTCTTCCACTAGGCTGACCTACTTACCCTGTGGTGGGTGGCATCAGGTTGGCAGTTAGTGGGGATGGCTTTTCCCTTGTCCACAGATACTGTCTCTTGGAGCAGTGGCTGTGAGGGCTAGACCAGAAGCAGGACCAATGGCCTAAAAGGTGTTGCCACCACCAGAGCTCCTGCATTTAGTGGCCTATTGAATGGCCGCTGGCCAGTAACTATTGTTTATGGTGTTGGAGGAAGGTGGACCCTTTCTTCACAATTCTTTTGTCCCTCAATGTCTTTTCCTTCACTCCCATGAAGTTTGTCTCTTAAAAAGAACTAGACTTCTCTGTGACATAAGCCAGGAACAAAAAGCAGAGCTCCTCTCTGTGGCTAATTTGTTTTGTGCTTTTCTTGGCCATCAGATTTAAACTAGTGACTAGTCTCTTAGCTTTGTGCACTGCAGGGCCAGCCAGGTGGGGTGTTCCAGATTCCACAAGAGAGAGGTTGTGGTTAAAAAAAAAAAAAGAGGGCTGAGATTGTCATCAGTGCACCTCTGATACCACTAGAGGGTGATAGGGCTTTCCATAACAATCTCTAGACTTTAGGTAAAGCCTTAAAAATTAGGTTTACACAGCAATGCTGGCTAACCCTATTCCCTATTTGCCTTATTTACATTTTCAAAGAACACCTGAAATTGTCCAAGGCATAATATAGCATTTTTCAGAGATATCAATCTCAAGGCACATGACATTCAATATAAGTTTCTAGTTGTAGATTTGTATAGAACCTTAGAAGTCATGTAGTCAAAGTCCTTTTTACAAATGGGAAATCTAAGGTAAGGAATTTTAAGTGATGTGCATAAAGGATATATAGGTAGTGAGAGGTAGAAAGGGACTTGAACCCAATCCTGTTTACAACCCCAGATCTCTTTTCCACCAACATTTCTGGGGTGTGTTAAAAAATCAGGGGATACAGTGAATAGACTGCAGGACCAGCAATCAGGAGGATCTGAATTGAAATCTTTCCTCAGACACACTATCTGTGTGATATGGGCAAGTCAGTTACCCTCTTTCTGTCTCCATTTCTTCAACTATAAAATAGTGTAAAAATAGTACCTATCTCCCAAGTTGATATAGGGATCAAATGAAATATTTGCAAGGCATTTAGCATAGTGCCTGGCACGTAGTAATACTTGTTTTCATCCTTCCTTCAACCTATTGTGTCTTGAAAAGGTATCTGAATGACTGATGGGTATTAAAATAAAATACTACTTGGTATTGTTTACTGATGTCATTTGATCATTTATTTCCTAAGAAACACTTTTTCATCTTATATGTGTTTGCTAGTTGACTACGTATTTTAGATATCATATCCTTGCCAGATATTAGATACTAAGATTTTTCCCAATCAATAACTTCCCTTCTTGTCCTAGTTACATTAATTTTCTCCCTGCAATAGCTTTTCAATTTCATTTAATCAAAATGATCCATTTTATCCTTTTTGATTGTTTCTATCCTTTGGTGAAGAATTGACCATCAACTCATAATGATGAAAAGTTACTTCTATTCTATTTTTTTAAACATGATCTTTAGTAGTCAAGCCATGTATTCATTTTTAATTTTTTGTAGACTATGGTATATTTAATCTAATGGTATATATGTAATAATAATAAGAGCCAACTAAGCAATGTTATGATAGAAGGGGAGACAGAGGAAGTCTATATGGTGAGACTCTCTTCTAGCTCTCTCCTCTTGCCAAATATATACTGCTGAGACTTTGAGGGGGTATCACCCCTAAACTGGATGACCTGGATGGTCATGCCACCCCACAGGATTTGGGGGCAAGGCTTCCCTATAAAATGAGGCATAGGAGACCCAACCTGATTCTGAATGAGGGCAGGGTTCACACAAGCATCCCCCAAGGTCAGCCAACTTCATAGTGGGTGGTCCGGCTCCAAGACGGAGGCAGGCAAACCAAGCTGTGATTCCCCTCCCCCTCGTCTCTCAGGCACTCTGGAATGCTATCTGATTAATGAATACCTTTTTTTAAAAAACCCTTAACTTCTGTGTATTGACTCCTTGGTGGAAGAGTTGTAAGGGTGGGCAATGGGGGTCAAATGACTTGCCCAGGGTCACACAGCTGGGAAGTGTCTGAGGCTGGATTTGAACCTAGGACCTCCAGTCTCTAGGCCTGACTCTCGATCCACTGAGCTAATGAATACCTTTTATTAATATCAATATAGGGATTGGGGAAAGGGGTGAAGGGCAGAGGGATTTGGGGGTGCCCTCTTCTCTATTTCTATGGGGTCCATCACTCGGGTGGGAATCTTTGGGGTTCCCACTTCTAAGCGTCTCCCCCCTCATCCCTTCTTCTGTTTCTATTTCTATTCTTTCCTATAATTGTAAGTTTGACCGGAAAGGGTCTCTCAGCAAGATTAGGTAATGGGAGAAGGAGCCTAAGAGATCACTCCTAAAATAGTCTGAACAACTTAACTGATTTGATGATTGAAGTCTTGCTGGGTAAGAAGCAATGGGATGCCTTTGACCAGGGAATCGGGATTTCAATGTCCAAAGAAAGATCCTCAGGAAGCTCTCAGGACTGGATCTGAGATAAAATGTTCTCCTCCTCCCTCTCTCAGTCCTCCGCCCGAAGTTATCTCCTTCTTCCTCCTCCAGAGAATTACCCAGAATACTCTCTGGTCTTAACTGTCACCAACTGTCACCAACTGTCAGCCACTCCTTCTCTGGCTCCTCCTGTCCCATCCACCTTGCACAAATCCCATTCTTGCAGTATCCTAGTTTTGTGTGGTGGGACTTTTTCCAAAAGCCCCACTTAATTCATGCATCACTATTTCCTATTCCTCTCTTATGTCCCCCTTCCCTCCAAAATAATAAATCCTTATCTTGTCTTATCATTATACTAATTATCTATCTATTCCTATTCTAAGATGGGTTTTGGAGAGGTTGGTAGGGGGATGAGGGTTTAAATTTATGTAACAATATTTACAGTGTACAAAACAATTTCGTAACACGAAAAATTTTCCATTGAACACAATGTCTAAGTTTACAGTTAAACAATTTTCTTATCCTTAAACTTATAAGTTATTATTTAACACATCTATAATTTTAACAGAATTTTAACTTGTTTCTACTTTTAATATATGTCTATTAAGTAATGTAATACAATTATCTTATTATTCTTAGCTGTTATCAAATTATGCTTAAACTACCTATGTTTTAAATGCAATATTAGTTTTTATATAGAGAATCTATTTTAGTATGTTAGTATTCTTAGTTATCTATCCAACAATACTTATATATTTTATTCTTATGCTTTCCCTACACTAGCTTGCTAAAATTTTTTTAACTTCCCTAGCCATTTCTGCACTTTCCCTATGTCTAATGTTATAATTATCTGCTAAATTGCTAGTATAATACAGTATCTACATGGTTAGGGACTATTATTTACAATTCTACTCTACTTTTCCAACCTATATTACAGGTATATATAAAATTTATATTATTTACACTATTATACATTTGTACAAGCATTAGTTTTGCATATCGATGTTAACCAGACAAGAAAATCATTTGATTTTCTTATGTGGTTAAAATCTCATGGAACTTGCAACTATTTACATTATAGATATAGATATAGATATACATTTTATATTTTCACAATCTTCAGACACTCTCTTATTTACATGAGGTCTTGACCAGATATCAGTTTTGTGCTGTGTTTTGTGTTCCCTTTATGTACTGTGCATGCAAAATACTCACTCTTGTTTTCAAAGTTGTCGATTTTCTTCATGTTGCCTGTAGATTTCTCTTCTATCTTGATGCTATGTACTGTGGTTGCATTATCCCTAAAATGTGAGGTTAATTTGTATTTTTGTGCTATCACCGCACCAGTCTTACATAAATCGTTTCCTTCTGTCCTCTTCTTTGTAAAACTGTCCATTTTTTGCAAAGTTCAAAAGTTTTTTCACAATGTCTTTTCAAGTACTTCTTTCTTGCATCTTTCTTCTTGGTGATTTTTTCAATTTCCTTTTCTTCTCTTGATGTTTTTCCCCTTCTCTGTTGTTCCATCACATGTTGTCTGTCATCATACATGTTGTTGGATGGCTCTCTGGTCCAGATGCAGGAACAATATGGATTGTGATGCTTTTCAGTAATGTCAATCAATTGTTTGTGTGTGTATGTTATATGCACTTTCAGCTGTTTTTCAATGATTTTGTGTTTTGTAATGATTTTGCTAGGTTTTATGGATTAATATCCACTTACATATGCTTTCTTTTTGGAGGTGTAATGTTCTCTATTGTGGATCTAGCAATCCAATATTGCTTTGATTCCATTTACATATACTGTTTTCATTGCTACAGTCTACTCCACATTTTGTTTGTAATCCTTCTGTATTTAGGCTTTTCTATTGCATGTACATGTTCTCTTGTGAGTTTCAGAGGCTCTCTGACTGTTTTCCTGGTTAAATCTGTTAGAGGTTTAGATATCAGACTGTACCCAGGAACCCATTGACTACAGAACCCTGTCACTCCTAAGATTTCATGTAGCTGTTATTTGGTTGTTGGATTACACAGCTTTTGAATATCTGCCACCCTTTTCTTGGAAATTTTTCTAATGCCATTTTCCAAGACAAACCCTAGGTACTCTACCCTTTGCATTACCCACTGTAATTTGTCTTTTTATACCTTGTTCCCTCTCTTGAAGAGTTCTTGCAAAAGGATCTTACTATCTCTTTGGCACACTTTTGAGTTTGGGGACATTAAAAGTATATCATTCTTACATATACAAATCTAATTCTTCCCAGATGATTTTCCAGTTTTTTAAGTAGTTCTTCTCAAAGATGGAGTTCTTTACCAATGAATTGATGCCTTGGAGATATCACTAGGTCACTGATTCAATTATTTCTGATTCTTCTCTAGTCTGTTCCAATATTTTTCATTAGTACCAAATCATTTTGATATTGCTACTTTATAATAATATAATGTAATATAACATACCATAATATAATATGACAGGAAATGAGATGATATTAGAGGTGATATATTATGACAATATAACAATAGAGTTTGAATTGTGGAAATGCAATTTCTTTTTCATTTTAATCTTTTTTTTACTATTCCCCTTGATATTCTAAGTATTTTGCTTTTCCAAATGAATTGTTATTATTTTGCCTAGCTCATAAACGTTTCCCTTTGGTAATTTTATTGGTATAGTATTAGATTTATGTGTTAATTTTATACTATTATAAGTTGTATTATGTTGATAAGGCCTAGCTATAAGTAATAAACATTCTTTCAGCTATTTAAATAGTTCTTTAATTTCTTAAGGAGAATTTTTCAACTATATCTATACAGGTATTTTTTTTTTGAGGACTGAGAAATATCTGTATTTTATGCAATGTGAAGTTCTAAATGGAACTTCCTTTCTATTATTGCCTCTTTGTTATGGTTTTTTAGAAATGCTGTTCACTTTGTGGATTTATTCTGTGCTCTTTGTTTCCTTTTCACTTATTTCACACTTGAAATGTCTTTCTCTTGTTTTATATTGCTAATATTTCTAGAACTATACAAAATAATTGAAGGGAAAGGAATATTCTTATTTTATTCTTGTATTTATTGTGAAAATTCTAGTGCTTCCCTGTTAAATATAATGCTATCTTTTTGTTTTAGATATATTTTATCATATTTTTAAAAATACATCTCTATGACTACACTTTATAAGATTTTAGCATAAATAAATGTACTTTGTCAAAGGCTATTTCTTCATCTATTGAGATAATTATGTGGTTTGTAACATTTTCATTTTAATATTAATTATGTGAATTATTTTCTTTTTGTTAACTATCCTTGCATCCCTGATATAAATTCTACTTGATAACAATGAAGGATTTAAAAAATGAATGGCAATAACTTTTATGCCAGTATTTTATTTATAATCTTTAATCAATATAAATGAATTGTATATGATTTAATTGTCTTTTTTTGCTTTAGCCTTCCCTGGTTTAGGTATTAGAGTGATATTTGTCTCATAAAAATAGTTTTATAAAGTCCTTTCTCAACTTTTAAAAACAATTTGTATAGCTTAGCTATTAATTATTCCTTAAAAGTTAGATAGAGGGACAGCTGGATGGCTCAGTGGATTGAAAGCTAGGCCTAGTTAAAATTTTGGCTTGAGGGGCAGCTGGGTAGCTCAGTGGATTGAGAGCCAGGCCTAGAGACAGGAGGTCCTAGGTTCAAATCCAGCCTCAGACACTTCCCAGCTGTGTGACCCTGGGCAAGTCACTTGACCCCCATTGCCTAACCTTACCAATCTTCCACCTATAAGTCAATACACAGAAGTTAAGGGTTTAAAATTAAAAAAAAATTTTTTTGGCTTTAGACACATCCTAGCTGTGTGACCCTGGGCAAGTCACTTAACAGCCATTGCCGAACCCTTACCACTCTTCTTCCTTGGAACTAATACACAGTATTGATTTTAAAGTGGAAGGTAAGGGTTAAAACAAAAGTTTGATAGAACTCTCTTGTAAATCATTTCATTTCTTCATTTCTTCTTTCCTCCTTCCTTCCTTCCTTCATTCCTTCCTTCTTTCCTTGCTTCCTTCCTTCATTTCTTTCTTTGTTTCTTTGTTTCTTGTCACTGAATTAGAAATGATTAGTTTACATTCCAATGCCAATGAATGTCTAAATTATCAAATAATTTGCTCATTTCACATGCCAGTAAGGTTATGCTTAAGAGTCTACAAACTAGATTTTAGTAATATGTGAACTGAGAATTACCAGAAAAGAATGTTAGTTTTCAAATAGACAGTGGAACTAGAGACAAAATTGCCAATATTTCCTGGATTATGGAGAAAGCAAGGACTTCCAGAGAAAACATCTAGTTCAACTTCATGGACTACATTATAGATTGTATGTGGATCACAAGAAAATGTGGCAAGTACTCAAAGAAATAGAAATACCAGCTCATCTTACTTCTCCCCTGAGGAACCTGCATGCAGGCCAAGCAGTAACAGTAAGAACTGAACATGGAACAAATGACTTGTTTTATAGTGGGAAAGGAGTATGACAAGGCTCTATATTGTACCTTTATTTAAATGTACATTCAGAGTTCAACATGTGAAATGCCAGACTGGGTGAATCAAAAGCCAGAATTAAGATTGCCAGGAGAAATAGCAACAATCTGAGATATGTAGAAAACATCATGCTTGAAAATTAAGAAGAATTAAGAAACCTCATGATGAAGGTGAAAGAGAAGAGTATTAAAACTGGCTTGAATCTTAACATAAAAAAACAGCTAAGATCTTGGCAACTGGTCCCATAATTTTCTGGCAAACAGTGGGAGAAGAAGTG
Organism: Gracilinanus agilis; assembly: GCF_016433145.1. NCBI lineage: Eukaryota > Metazoa > Chordata > Mammalia > Didelphimorphia > Didelphidae > Gracilinanus > Gracilinanus agilis. The sequence continues at coordinate 310,469,912 of NC_058130.1, read as the reverse complement.
AAAGGAGTATCAGATTTTATATTTTGGGACTAAAAGACACTGCAGACAGTGATTGAAGCCATGAACTTTGAAAATGTTTGTTCCTTGGCAGAAAAGCTATGACAAATCTGGACTGCAATACTAAAAAGCACAAACATTATCTTGTTGACAAAGGTCTACATAGTCAAAAGTATGGTTTTTCTGGTAGCAATATATGGCCTTTAGAGATATACTATAAGGAAAATTGAGCACTGAAGAATCAATACTTTTGAATTGTAGTGGTAGAGGAGACTTTTGAGAGTCCCTTGGACAGCAATGGGATCAAATAAGTCAAAACTTAAAGAAAAGAATTTAGACTACTCACTGGAAGATTAAATACTGAAGCTGAAACTTAAAAACTTTGGCCATATAATGAGAAGACAAGTATTCATTGGAAAAGACCCTGATGTTGGGAAAGAAGAAAGGAAAAAGGAACAGAGGAGAATAAAATGGATAGATAGTGTCATGGAAGTAATGAACATGAGTTTGGAATGACTTTGGGAGATAATAGAGGGTAAGACCATGGTGTAATGAAAAGTAGGACATGAATGATGTGAGATTCATATTGCAGAGAGGGATTCAACCTGCAGAGAGGGGTTCAGACTACAGCTCAGAATTCCTTAAGGCCCCTCAAGAACTCTGAGAGTTATGGTTAAAGGCGGTTGGAGCCCTGGGATTGAGGGGTAGGCAGGTCACTCTGCTTGCTGGGTCTTGGGTCCTGGGTTGCTCTTGGGGGCTTGAGGCTTGAATCTGAGCAAAGCCTTTTTAGTTCCTAACTGCCAACCTGCTTTACCTTGGTTTGACATTCAATAGCATCACAGTTTGCCTCTGTTTAGTTATTTAGATATAGGAGAAGATTATTTATAGGCTTAGATTGCAGATCAGCTATTCAAGTTACCTTTCCCCTTTGGGGGGAGGGGCTGCTTGGACATATCAGTTTGAGGGCTTCCCAGACCGTATCAATCTCTATTCCATCTCCTTTCCTTCCCATTTCCACCTATTATTAAACATATTATCAATTGGGAGCAGTGCCTAATTACATATTTGGGATATACTCATAACCTCCTCAAGCTGAGTTCTTCCTGCTTTGTAGTCCAGAAATAAAACCTATCCTCTGTGCCTGTGAGCTTCAAAGACATCAAGCTTCTCCTTTTCTATCCTGTGGGGAAATAATTTAGAGAAAGTTATCATCTTTAGGAGTTTAGTCTTTTCTAACCACTGTCTGGGCCCAGAAGATATCTAGTCAGATTGTACACCATACTCATACTGTAACTGACTTTCTAACCACCTAGTGAGAGGGGGGAAGTGAAGGAGGACTTTGACAAGATCCTGGCCCTCCCTTCAGTCAAGCCTGTTCGTGTAGGTCTCTATAGATCAAAGAATTAGAGAGACTTGATTGCTACAGACCCCTGACATCTTACAGCTTCCCAAATACAACAATGAACAGCAACAATAAATTCTAATTTCCGTTCCCTTACATTGAAGGTTTTCCTGCCTTACTATTTGGAGAATTTGTTGTTTTTTATTGATATTGTTCAGTTTAATTACTATGTGTCTTAGAGTTGAAAGTATGGCTGGTTTGTTTCTTTATTTTCCTGGAAATGATCTCTATGTTCTTTCCATTAGTACTTGGTTTTATATGTTCAGAAGTTCTGAACATTTTATTTCATTATTTCTTGAGTTCTAGTGTTCAGGTTGTTCTGATTTGTCATGTTCATCTGGGAGATTTAGATACTTACATTGTCTCTGTGCATCTATCTTGGAGGTCAATGGCTTCTGTTTGTGTAGAAATCATATGCTCTTTTATCATTATTTCCCTATGTTTCTTTTCAAAATTGTTTTTTATTTCTGTACATTGGCATCATAAATCCATTATTTTCTACTGTTTCCTTTGAGAAACTTAACACCTTGGACTCATGCTCTACCTAATATGCCACTTGAATTAATATTTCTGCTTTTTGACATTTGCATTTATTCCTAATTTTTTCTCTTATAGATTTAATTTCTCTTTTGAACCTTTCTGGAATCTCTTATTGATGTTTCACACTTTCAAGATTCAATGGGATTTTATGTTTCATTAGACATTCACTCACTTTCCTTTTTCTTGTAATATTTGTGAAGAAAACTGTGTACTATCTTTGAGAGTTTAGTACTCATCCTTTCTTCAAGTTTCAAGATCTCTGCTAAATTTAAATTCTATGCTTTTACTCTAGGTTTGGAACTAGTTTTTTTTTCTTCTTCAAATCTTTGATTTTTCAGCTTTGGTACTTATACTCTTCTGCCACTCATTTTTTGGGTCCTTTCCCTTTGATCATTGGTAAAATAGAAGAACTAGATTTTAAACCTGTTCCAGCTTTATCCCACTTGAAGGATTTACATTTCACTAGGCTTAGTTTCTGCTCTAAATAGCCTCTGATGGAGGAGGGGGACAGTTACTGGCTCCATGTGGGTTCCAGCACATTTCCATAAGGCCAGGTGCAGCCATTTATTCTGATCTCTTACCCCAGTATCTCTCTTGGCTCCCTTGGCTAAGCTAAATAAACATTTGCCATTTTGCAAAGTTGGGGGAGAGGAAGATGGATATTCCAGACTGAGTCTCTAAAGCTTTGGATCCTTCAATCTAGATGCTAGATAAAAGACAATATGCTTTCCCAATGCTACACAACTGGACAAAATCAGTAATTGTCTTGTGGATTTGGGAACAGGAAGGGAGTGATTTATACCAGCAGACTCTGCAGCAGAAAAGAAATCCCAGTGTAGATCCTGGGCAAAAGTCTATGAATTGGTTTGTATGTCCTTGCCTGGAGTGAAGCATGGAGACAGGTGAGGAACAGCTATTGAGTAAGCATTTTAAGAATTAGCATTTTTGGTTGTGACTTCACAATGCTTTCATCTTGTAGTTCACTTTCTTGTCCTATAGACTCAGTTTCCAATGCTCTATATTTGCCTTGTAATTCCTCTTTGTTTTTTTTTCTTTGCTTTGCTTTGTCAGGGTAGGGCTGGAGTTTGAGAGGACTAAGGAAAATGTCTAATTTGTCATCTTTTTGGTCACATGACCTAGAAATACAACTAATAAAATTTCAAGTTGCTTTTTTTAACTTTACAATATCTTACTTAATGATTCCCTCTTTTTCACCTCCTGCTATTTACTTCTTAGATGTTGTAATAATGTCTCTAAATTATTTCTCTGCCCTAATCTCTTTCCCCTTTCCAATCCATCTTTCGCATAGCTTAAAAAATAACTTTCCTAAGAAATTGGTCAAACTATAGTACTCTCTGATAAAAAGCCTTCAGTGTTTCCCCATTACCACTTAAAAGAGAAACTTTGTATTTAAGACTATCAAAGATCTGGCTTCAACCTGCCTTTACCCCTGGATTTTATCATATTCCTATTCATATACTCTAAGTCAAAGCCAAATTGTACCACTATCTATTCCACAATCTAGTCTTGTCTTTCTTGTTACAAGAATTAGCATTTGCCAACTCAACTCTGAAACAGCCTCTTTCCACATTTCTCCTTTCAGAACTCCTTAGCATCCTTCAAAAGTCCAGCTGAGGTATCATGTCCTCTATGAGTTCTTTCCAGATCCCCCCAAACTAGAGGACTTTCTTCTCTCTCCAAGCTTTTATTCCTCTATTTTTTTAATTTCCTGAAAGTATTTTTTTATTCTAACTTGTTTTATGTATATGTGTGTATGTACAACCTCTGTGTCCTCCTTCTAAATCTCAATAAATTTTAAGCTTTTTGAGGACAGGTCTTCTGTTATTTGACATCTTTGTATCCCTGACATCTACTGAGGTACGCTGAACATGGTAGATGCAAATGCATAAGGCAGCCTGGTTAAAGAAGAAAGCACTAGATTCGGAGTCATGAATTTTATTTCTAGCTCCAACACTTGCTAGCTGCATGACAATGGGTTAGTTGAGGGTTTTTGTTTTTTTTAATATTCTGGACTCAGTTTCTTCATCTGAATGAAGAATTGGAATTATAGTAAGTTAACCAACTGTGCACATGATTCCATCTCCTTTCTTCTCCATTGCTGGATCGTCATCTATTTTCTATCGATTGAACACATGTCCCCAAGGCTCTATTCAGAATACTCTCTTCTCTATAAACTCTCTCTGTTGGCAATATCATCCTCTCTCATTGTTAAAATGATGTATACCACAATCACTATGAAGATGTCCTATATATCCACTCTAATCTCTCTTCTTAATTCCATTGTCACATCAACAATTGCCTGCTGTACATTTCCACCTAAATTTGCTGTTGTTGTTAGTTGTTTGTCATGACCCCTATTTGGAGTTTTCTTGGCAAAAATACTGGAGTGGTTTGCCATTTCCTTCTTCAGGTCATTTGACAAATGAAGAAACTAAGATAAATGGGGTTAAGTGACTTGTCCATGGTCGCACAACTAGAAAGTGTCTGAGGCCAGATTTGAATTAAGCAAGATAAGTGTTCCTGACTCCATGCCCCGTATTCTATCTATTGTTTTACTTAGCTGCCCTGTCCACCTATAAAGTCAATATCACCAAGCGTTATACAACTAGCATATGCCTGAGACAGGACTTCAACCCAGGACTTCCTGGTTTTAAAGGCAGCACACCATCTACCACACAATACTATCTCTCCACACTATGTTACGCTACTAGGTAAAAATACCTCCCATTTAAATTTTTTTAAGTATTTTATTTTTTCCAATTACATATCACATTTTAAGATTCAAAAAAAATTTTGAGAATTAAGCAATTTGATATAGGTTATATATGTGCAATCATACAAAACATTTCCATATTAGTCATATTGTGAAAGAAAACACAGGCCAAAATTAACAAAAAAGAAAAATTAAGTTTAATAAAGTTTGCTTCAGTCTGCATACAGTCTCTGTCAGTTTTTTCTCTGGGTGGATAGCATTTTTTTCATCATGAATCCTTTGTAATTGTCTTAAATTACAATTTTAATTTAATTTAATTTAAATTCAATTAATTAACAAATTAATTAATACATTAATTTAATTTAAATTACAAAATAAATCCAGGACAATTCTGAGGGATTTATGGAAAAGAACACTACCCACATTCAGAGGAAGAACTACAGGAGTGGAAACATAGAAGAAAAACAACTGCTTGGACACATGGGTTGAGGTGGACATGATTTGGGAAGTAAACTCTAAAGGACCAGCCTAGTACAACTATCAGTAATATGGAAATAGGTCTTGATTGATGACACATGAAGAAACCAGTGGAAATGTGTGTCGGCTACAGGGGGATAGGGGTTGGGGGTGGTGGAGGGGAGAGTAGGAACATGAATCATGTAACCATGGAAAAATTTTTCTAAAAAATAAAATTTTTTGAATTGTCTTAAATAATTTTATTGCTGAGAATTAGCTAAGGCTCACAGTTGATCATAGTACAATGTTACTGTTACTATATACACTGTTCTGTTTCTGCTTCACTTTGTACCAGTTCATGTAAATCTTCCCAACTTTTTCTACCATTTCTTTTGAGAATATTTCAAATATTTTACTACATAAGCCCTTATTTAGTGCTTCCTATATACCAGCCATTGAGCTAAATGCTTTATAATTATTATCTCACTTGAGCCTCACAACAAACCTATACTTTTACTCTGTTGTCATTGACTCTCTATCTGACTCACTATAGTGATCATTGAAAATAATTTTTCTCACACAGTCCCAGCTATTCTCCTCTGTTCCTAACTGCAAAGCATTCAGGCCCCCCATTCAGTAAATAGGTTGAGGGCATTCCATATGAATTGCCTCAGTTCTCCATCCCTAAATGTCAAAATAATTATATCATGTTCTCTATACCTAGTCACATAATAAATATTTCTACTTTGTTTAAGGCTAATATCACTATAAATTTTTCTTTCCATTGCCTCTAACATCTTTTAGGAACCTTCTCCAGTAGTCAGTCTCTCTCCTAAATGGATCCTCCGTTTCTTTTTTTCCCTGATACCTTCCAGTTTGCCCACAAAAATTCTCATCTCTTCAATACATACACACACACACACACACACACACACACTCATTTCCTTGACATTATCATTCCATCCAACTTATAGCTGTATCCCTTTCCTCCCTTTCATAGATAGGTAAGGTACTATAGATAGAGTGTTGGACTTGAGTTCAAATATATCCTCAAATACTTTCTATCTTTGTGACCCTGAGAAAGTCATTTGGCCAGTTCCTTCAATTTCCTTATCTATAAAATCCTGATCACAGCTGCTCCTTCCTCCAAGGGTTGTAGTAAGGATCTATATTTGTAAAGTGTTTTGCAAATGTTAAAGCACTACATAATGCCAATTGGCTATTATATAGTTATCTATACCCAATATCTCCACTTTCTCATTACCTGCCTTTTCTATAATTCCCTAAAGCCAGTAAAGAGAGGTGGAGAAACGGTCAGAGGAAAAAAAAGACTTTGGGGAGGGGGATGAGGGTCATCCATCAACTATCTTCAAGTACTTAAAGCTTCAACATTTGGAAGAGGAATTAGATTTTTCTTCTTGAATAGAAAAGGCAGAAATAGGAGCAATGAGAGAAACTTGGAAATAGGCAAATTTCCAATTATTTAAATCATTTAGACTCCATGTAAGTTTGAATCCTTTTTTCCAGTGCTCTTTATAATTTTTTTTTGGTTGTAGTCAGTAAGGGATTTAAAAAAACATTTATGTTTTTCTGAAATTTTATGAGATTTCTGTGCCTTAACAGAGAGTCAATTTATGTAAAGGTGTTATGAACACCTGAGAAATGTAGATAGTCTTTTTTATTTTCATCCACTAATTACCAGGTATCTATCTCTTTTCTAAAAACAAAACAAAACCATCTATCCAGGCCCTTAACTTTTTGTTTCTTTTTTTTTTTATAAGATGTGTCTGGTTACAAAAGGTAACACATCAAAGTCTACAACTATTATAGTTCTAGCTCTTTCTCCCTGAAATTTGATTAAATTTTCACTTAAGTACTTATATTCTATGCAATTCCATGACTATATATTAAGCATTGATATTAGCTCATCATCTATGATGCCTTTTGATACAATGTTGTTTCCTGTCTCATCTTGCTTAACTAGATCTATTTTTACTGGTGCCTTCAACGCCAACCTGTCCTTGAAAAAATCATCCATCACATTACCAACAAAAGGTCATCCAAGTTCAGTCTGAAAACTTTTAACGTGGAGAAGACCCCATCTCTCAAGGTAGGCAAATCATTCCATTTTTAGAAAACTCTAATTTTTAGAATAGTTTTCCCTGATTGCAATTCTAAATTGTCCTCTTTCAAACTTCATGCATTGCTCCTGGTTCTAGCCTTGGGGATCAAATGGAACAAGTCTAATCTTTCCTTAACAAGACACCCCTTCAAGTGATTGGAGATAATAATCCTGACCCCTATGACTTCTTTTCTCCAGGCTAACGATATTAATTTTCTTGGGCCAATAGTCATATGTCATGAACACAAAAAACTTCACCAACATGATTGCTCTCTTTCTGGATTCTATCTACTACATCAAAGCTTTTCTTAAATCAGAGAGTCCAGAATTGAAGACCATACTATAGATTAAGTCTAACAAGGGCAGAATTCAGAGTATCTATCACTTTCCTCTTGCTGGAAGTTATATCACTCTGAAGGCTACCCAGGATCACATTCATACCACTGACTCATATTGAGCTTATAATATCCCAGATCTCTACCTCTACATCCCCCATCTTATAGATTATTTTTTGGACCCAAATACAAGACTTTACATTTATTCCTGTCCAATTTTATATTATTAGATTCAGACTAATAAAATGTCAAGATCTGTATAGCTAATATGTCAACTGTTCATGCATATGACAATCGTGTCATTGTCATATGCAAATCTGATGAGCATATTATCTATGCTTTTATTTAAGTTTGAGGCAGCAAGGTAGTACAGAGGATAGAATTCAGGACTTGGAAATGGGAAAATTGAAGTTCACAACCTGCTTCAAATACTATTTACAGCTGTTTGATGTGAACAAATCACTTAAACTCTCTGTATATGCTTCGTCATCTGAAAAATTGGGTTAAAAATGATATCTTCCTTATACAATTGCTGTGAGAATCAAATGAGTTAATACATATATATAAAGCACTTTACAAACCTTTAAAGCACTATAAATTCTAATTCTAATTCTTCTTCTTCTTCTTCTTCTTCTTCTTATTATTATTATTATTATTATTATTAGGAACATAAAGCAATATAGGGACCCAAATGAGACAAAATTTGAAGAGAATTTGAAGAAAACTTCTTCTCAATGCAGGACAGGGCATTCATATCAACCACTGAGGAGAAAGCACCATACCAATGGATTTTATCACTGTGGTTATATTATTGTCATTGTTATTATTACTTAAATTTTTTAAACAGCAGAGAACTAAACATAGATTCCTGGGGTGCTCCACCAGAGAAGTGCTATCATCTTGATATTTAACTATTAATGACTACTCTTTGAGTTCAGTTATCCAACCAGTTCTATATCTATCTCACTATATTATCATGTAGGTCTTATCTCTCCATCTTTTCCACAAATATAGGATGAGATACTTTATCAATAATTTTGTTAAAATTGAAGCAAAATAATTCCCACCATTCTTTTCATTTACTAGATGAATGAATAAAAAGGAAATTAATGTTAGCCTTGGCAGGACCTGTTTCTGATGAAGCCACTTGGCATTTTGGATTAACCACCTTCCATTCTAGAAGTTCAAATAACCACATATTTAAGGACATGTTCTAGAATTATCCCTGGAATTTGAGACAACCAGCCTATAACTTGAAAACTTTCTTCTATTTTTTGGAGTCTTCACATCAAGACTCAGATAATGGTCTAATATGAAATATATGTAAGGCATAGTTTCAACTACATAAGAACAAGTTCAATTCCTAAATAGATAAAAAGATCAAAATCTATAAGTAAATAAATAAAGTACAAAAAAGAAGAAAGGCTTATGAAAGAAAAAAGAACTACCATATAAAAAAATGCTTCACATCACTAATAAATTAGAAATGGACATTAAAAATAAACCTAAGGTTCTGTCTCACATCTATCAGAATGGCAAATGATAAAAAAGAAAGGAATAGAAAAAAAAGAAAAATAATGACAATAATGACAATCTTTCAAGGAGTTGTAGTAAAGGCACACTAATGCACATGGATAGAGCTATAAATTAATGCAACCATTATGAAAAAGCAATTTGTAACTATCCTTAAAAATTTACTAAGCTATGCATACCCTTTGATTCAGCAATACACTATTAGGTATACATGTCAGAGATAAAAGAACATAGAAAAAAAAAGCCATATGTTTAAAAAATTATTTATTTATTTATAGCAATATTTTTCTTTGTAGCAAAGAATTGGAAACAAAAGGGTATCCAACACCAAATTACAATATGTGTACATTAGAAAATATTATAAGAAATGATAAAAAAGATATATTCAAAAAAACTTAGAAAAGTTTTTGTGAACTGATATAGAGTGAAGTGAGCAGAACCAAGAGAACATTTTATATGTTAACTGTAACATTGTAAAGAAAAGAACTGTGAGTCCAATCACTACTCCATTAGACTAATATTGAATCATGCTTTCTACTACTTGGTAGAGAGATAATAGCTTAGAGGTACAGAGTAAGACCAACATTTTAGAATGCAATTGATGTTTAGATTGGTTTTGTTTGACTATACTTAATTGTTACATTAGGAAACTTTTTGAGGATGGCAAGATTTATTGGAGAGAATTGGGGAGGGGTTGCTAATGATGCTCCCAAACAAGGAAAGAAAGAAAATAAGACCAATAAAACACTATTGGTGGCAAAAAACTGGAAAATGAGGATATGCCCTTCAATTGGGGAATGGCTGAACAAATTGTGGTATATGCTGGTGATGGAATACTATTGTGCTCAAAGGAATAATAAACTGGAGGAATTCCATGTGAACTGGAAAGACCTCCAGGAATTGATGCAGAGTGAAAGGAGCAGAGCCAGAAGAACATTGTACACAGAGACCAATACACTGTGGTAAAATAGAATGTAATGGACTTCTGTACTGGCAGCAATGCAATGACCCAGGACAATTCTGAGGGATTTATGGAAAAGAACACTACCAACATTCAGAGGAAGAACTACAGGAGTGGAAACAGAAGAAAAATAACTGCTTGAACACGTGGGTTGGGGTGGACATGATTGGGGATGTAGACTCGAAACATCAATGCAACTATCAATAATATGGAAATAGGTCTTGATCAATGACACATGTTAAAACCAGTAGAAATACACATCTGCCAAGGGGGAGAGGGGGAAGTCAGAGGGTGAAGGGGAAAGTAAGAGCATGAATTATGTAACCATGTTAACTTTTCAAAAAAATAAATATTAATAAATGCTTTAAAAAATAAATGTATAAAAGAAAGGAAAAGGAAGTTCAGCAAGAACAAAGGCAAGTAGGGTAGTACTGTTGGAAATACTATGTTTAAGAAATAATACATATAATATAATTAAATCTATTTCTAAATATATATTAAACTTAATTTAAATAAATATATTTTATGTTTATAAATATAAATTTCAAATATATTTTAAATATTTAATTTTATTTTAATATATTTTCAAATACATAATATATTTCAATTATATTTCAATATCATTCTAAACATTTCAATACATTTCTCAATATAAATTTCAAAAAATATCCAATTTAAAA